>NC_086005.1:1360000-1430000 GCF_030014385.1 Trichomycterus rosablanca
ATACACACACACACAGATACAGACACACACACAGATACACACACACACAGACACATACACACACACAGATACATACACAGATACACACACACAGATACACACACACACACACAGATATACACACACACAGATACACACACAAACACACACACAGAGAAGCCAGATGAGCTTTTCGTTGCTGTGGCAGCGACACCTGCTGTTCAGTCGAGGCGTTACAGTGAAATGAAGCCTGATTGGCTACAGCCGTCATGGATTCTGCTCTGTAATGGTGAGTGCTAGTGAAATGAGAAGCGGACATGACTAAACTGGGAGGAAATCAATGCAAAAAAATTAAAAACACTCGACCCTGATCAGACCCAGACACATTTTATCGTGTGATTGGTCCGAGCTGGTTATGCTCGTCTGATTGGCCGGCGCTGAGTCGTTAGCGGGTTCCTGTTTCAGTAATTAAATCTGACGTGGTCGTGTGTTCGGTTCTCATAAACACCCGCTGGTACAAAGGACAGAAAACCGCCGTAATGAATAATAATGAGGTGTAACCGCGGATCTGTGCCAAAACTCAACACGCTCACACTGCGCCGGCCAACCACCACCCCCCTCCCCCAGCCACACACACACACACACACACACGTAGCTTCCCATATCGTCCACAAAACCATGAAACTCCCTCCTGCTCCCGAGTCCATCCAGAAGAAACCACTCCACTTCCACAAGCACATCGATGCCAACACATCAACACTGAGAAGTGCTACCAACCTGGCCGGGCGCCCAACCAACCAACACAACCGGGCGCCATAATTTGGATTTAGTTTTAATTTCTTTGGAGAACTGAACTATGGAGTCTCCGTCTCTGATTGGCTAAAGCATTAGAACAGAATCTGATGTGTAATGCCCAAGCAGTGCTACCAGCCTGGCCGGGCGTCCAACCAACCAACCAACACAACCAGTTGCCACAATTTGGATTTAATTCTATTTCCTTTAGCAAATTGAACCACGGAGTCTCCGTCTCTGATTGGCTGAAGCATTAGAACAGAATCTGCTGTGCTACCAGCCTGGCCGGGCATCCAACAGACACAAACGGGCGTGTTCGAGGGTTGAAGTGTTCAATAGTGAGGAGTCCTGGCTCCCAGTTTACATTTACATTGATGGTACTTAGAATATCAGCAACTGAAAGTCCAGGGCTTTGCTCAGGGGTCCAACGGTGGAAACTGTTTGGTGGTGGGGGTGGAGGCAGGGCTTGAACCAGCAACCTTCTGATAACTAGTCCAGTATTTTTACCGCTGTCCTTATCGGTGGTAGATAATCGGGGCTCCACGCAAGCCACTAACATTCCTGTTCCATCAAAACAAAATATTGCTATATTAGGCGCAAAGCAGGACCACCCTGAAGGGGGCGCCAATCCCTGACCACCTAGGTCAACCTCAAGCCTCAGCCAATCTCTGTCTGTCTGTGTGGATGTTTGGTTGGCCGCTAGCTCAGACCCTCGCGTTACCTGAGCACCAATTTTCCACCAATTAAAAAGCACAATGTTTTAATTATAATAACGGACTGGTTAGTCAGTACTCAGTAATAAACAGACGTGTCCACAAACTTTTGATCAGTGGATTAGACCGTCTAGCTACTTTATTAAGTGAATCAGGCGTGATTAGTGAATACGAAGCGAAGCAGGTGGAGGAAACTTAACCTGATATTCACTTTATTCTTTATTAATAATAAAATGTTTTGGGTTTTTGTTTGTTTGTCGTTCAGCCCTTCAGCTCGTCGTGTTTATTAAATTCCTCTGAAAGCGGCGAGTTTCAGTAAAACCGTCACCGCCTGTCGGGAGGAGAAGCTCGTAAACACGCAGCGGCGCAGGATGAAAAATGGGAGGCGAGGAAATGAAAACGCCGCCGTAAAAGCGATTTATCTGCTTATTTATCAGCCGCGCTGACACTAATCCACAGACCGGCAGATTCTGCTCCGGCTCGGATGGGCAGCGATTTTCTGCCTCTCGTCGCCCGGATGGCTGATCGTTCATCGTCCTGCTTTCACACCAGAAGCGTCATTGTTTCATTTCTGAGTAAATCACCACACAGGTCAGACAGAATCTTCCCCAGAGTTCCAGAAAACAAAAACTGATTCGTACCGCCACCTGAAACATGATAAACATTTATTATTAGCGAACATCGATGGCGGCTGAAACGTGACGATGTTCATCGCTAGTAAGTGTTTTGTATTTCACTACTTGTCTACTGCTGCAGAGCTTCTTTTCACCTGTGAGGTGGTTTCACATGGAGATCCGTATCGTGCACAGACAGTCACGCACTGCTCTCCGTTATTCAGTGTCTTTTTGCAGCGATCGCCTGGATAACTGATCACTCGTCAAACTGCGTTCACACCGGAAGCGTCAGAGTTTCATTTCTAAGTAAATCACCACACCGGGCAGACAGAATCTCCATCAGAGCTCCAGAAAGCGCGAACTAAAAAACTTTTATTATTAGCGAGCATATAGGCTGCGTTCACACAGACATTCTTGGCAGCGTTGACGTTCATCGCTAGTATGTATATTTATTCTTTTTGTCACCGCAGTTGTTTGTATTTTGTATTTCACTACTTGTCTACAGCTGCAGACCTTCTTCTTTATAGACCGCTTCTTTTCACCTGTGAGGCGAGTTCACACGGAGATCCGTATCGCACACGGAGAGTCACGCACTGCTCTCCGTTATTCAGCGTCTTTTTGCAGCGATCGCCTGGATAACTGATCACTCGTCAAACTGCGTTCACACCGGAAGCGTCAGAGTTTCATTTCTAAGTAAATCACCACACCAAGCAGACAGAATCTCCATCAGAGCTCCAGAAAACAAGGAACAGATTCATACCGCCACCTGAAACATGCTAAACGTTTATTATTAGCGAATGCTCAGGCTGCGTTTACATGGATAGCGGCAGAAACACATAGACGTGCATCGCTAGTACATATATTTATGCTTTTTTTGTATTTCACTACTTGTCTACAGCTGCAGAGCTTCTTCCTTACCAACCGACGCGACCCCTTCTTATTCGCCCGTACTTCGGTGGATTGGCGTGTGAGGTCGGTCTCGCGCATGTAGAGTCACGCGCTGATCTCCACGTTCTTTAACAACCGCTTCTTTTCACCTGTGAGGCGAGTTCACACTGAGATCCGTATCACGCACAGAGAGTCAGGCACTGCTCTCTGTTATTCAGCGTCTCTTTGCAGGGCATCAACCAGCCAGCATGGGTCGTAACTGCCCATCGTGTACCGTAGGTGTCCACCGGGACTGGCATATTTAAGCACTGCGCCTCCTGTACGGGCACCTCGGGATACTAACCAGGGTCCTTATTCAGCATCGAAGACCCCGCCCCATATTCTTTTAGTCCCGTCTTTTCCCACACAGCAGACTAGTGGCTGATTTTGTCCGATGCACTGTCGATTGTGAACACTAGGGGGCGCCCAGCTGGGATTCGAACTTGGAGGAATATTGGTAGAACAGTGTTGATTCACCATGTACCCTCAGTGCCCGAACAACTCAAACCAACTTCGTAATAAACGGCGCCCGCGAGGACGAGCCGAATCCTCCAGAGTGCCGTCGCTCAGTAACGGGTTCGAGCTCCGTTCCTTTGATCCGTGCTTCATTCCCCCAAATTTTAATAGCGAATATCAGACGCGCGATCTGCACGGCCATATTTTCAGATGGAGCTCATAACGGGATGCGGCTAATTATCTCCGCCGCTAGATTCATAAACTCTAACGACTTTAGTGCGGCGAGAGGAGCGTCTGCAGCACCAGTTTATTTACACAACATTAAGCAGCCTGATTGCGGCGGCGGCGCGTCTCCTCCCTGATGGGCGACGGCGTTCCGAAACACGAGTCAGGATCTGTACTGATGAGATGATTATAAGAAGGACGTTCAGACACGACAATCACTAACAGCTGGAATCAATCAATTAACTGTGCAGCAATAGTTTAGGGAAGGACCTTCCTGTTCCAGCATGACTGTGCCCCAGTGTCCTGCTCAAAGCCCTGACCTCCGCACCACTCCTGGATGAACGAGGCAAGTTCACATGGAGATCCAAATCGCGCACAGAGAGTCAGGCACTGCTCTCCATTATTCAGCGTCTCTTTGCAGTGCATCAACCAGCCAGCAGGGGTCGTAACTGAGCCCGATGACAGCACTGGTAGAACGTCAGCACCGGTAGCACCTGACTCTGTGTAGCAACAGTTAAGGGAAGGTCCTGTCCTGTTCCAGCATGATAAGAAACTCCAGTGTCCTGCACAGAGCCCTGAGCTCAGCCCCACTCAACAGCTCTGGGATGAACCGGAACACCGACGGCTGTCATCTTTAGACTGAATGGGCACAAATTCCCACAGTCTTCTCAGAAGATCGGCTGTTGTTCCAGCTGAGAAGATCACACAGCGGTCGCTCTGTTTTAATATCGTTTTAGGGATCCAGGGCAGTTTGGCTTAGCAGTTAAGGTACTGGACTAGTAATCACAAGGTTTCTGGTTCAAGCCCCACCACTGCCAGGTTTCCACTGTTGGGCCCTTGAGCTGTTTACTGTAAGTCGCTTTGGATAAAAGCGTCTGCTAAATGCTGAAAATGTAAATGTCCGATAAGCTAGCGGTCAGGCGTCCGAATACTTTTAGAGCCAAGGATCCAGGGTTCGACTCTCACTGGTGCTATCGACCGGTCGGGCATCTGCACGGATACGGTTGGCTAATGTCCGAATGTGCAGTTGTCAGTGCGCTCCCAAGTGCAGGTCCCAAGCCCGGATAGAAAAAAGGAAGGTTGCATCAAAACGGTGCCAAGTTTGGTTCATCTTTACAGTATGTCTGTGGGGATTTGTGCCCATTTGTATGGATGAGCACTGACGTTGGTGGAGAAAATCTCAGTCAATGGGAGTCAGAGTGTGTATCTGTACCCTGGCACCACAGGGTGCGCGCAGCCCGCTTTATGTGCTGACGTCCCTCTGGGCTCCGAGCTCAGGAGGTTTTCGTAGCAGGAACTGGTGTAGTTCCTTCAGATCTGCTCAGAGAAGACGGCACTGCAGGCTCTGTGCTTGTCTCGTGTTGTATATATAGTATATATATATATACGTATATATAAATAAATGTAAACATGCGAGTGTGTGTAGGTGCAGCGTGAATGCGCCGGTGCCTCTCGCTAGATTAATGACGCTCAGGTTGCTATCAGAGCGCCGCACGCTGCACTCGCAGATCTTCATGTAAAACACATTTTTCCGCTCGCTTCTCCTCCGAGTCCTCATTTATCCTGACGTGTTACTCTACCGCAACCTTCCCACAGTGAAGCGCCGCTCTAAAACCAAAAGTATTTGGACACCTGAGCAGGAGCTTGCTGTACATCCTGTTACGTTTACATTTTCGGCATTTAGCGGACGCTTGTATCCAAAGCGACTTACAGCACTGTGACAGTATACAGTGTAAGCAATTCAGGGTTGCTCAAGGGTCCAACAGTGGCAACCTGGCAGTGGTGGGGCTTAAACCAGCAACCTTCTGATTACTAGTCCAGTACCTTAACCTCTAGGCTACAACGTCACTATAAAAACAAACGCTAATAAAACCGAGTGACCTCTGTGTGACCTTTTCAGCTAAAACAGCAGCCGCTCCTCTGAGAAGCTTCTCGCAAGACTTTGGAGTAAGTCTATGTATGGGAATTTGTGACCTACTACAAAAGAGCATTTGTATGGCCGGGCACTGATGCTGGCTCAGTTGATGTTCCGGTTCATTCCAAAGCCGTTCTGTATTTAGGACCCCAGTAAGGGTCACTCTGTTTTAACAGCATTTGTCTTTTGAAACGGGGCGTCCACCAAGCTCTTGCTCAGGTGTCCAAATACTTTTGACCGTATCAGATCATCACAGCAGAGCTCCGGGTTCGGGTGGCAGCAGCTGTGTTGGTTCTCAGCTCTTGAGAAGTTTGAATTGCTCTGTAATTATTTCTAATGATGTTGATTCACCAGAACTGATCTCGCTCCGAACTGGACGTTTCTGCAGTAGAGCATCAAGTCCCGGGGGTCCACTGTTCCACTGCTGATTAATACCAAGCTCCTAAAGCCCGGCGCTAGAGCAGAGATGTCCGAACTACAGGAGCCGTTATTATTCCTGAAACGGCTCACAAGGTATTTTAGAAATAAAACTCAAGTTGTTAAACCTTCTATTATTATTAATCAGGTTTTTAAAAAAAACTGCTTGAACTGTTTGACCTCTGGGTGGCGCTCTTACATGAACCAAATCTAAAACTCTCCCCGTCTTCGACACCCCCCCCCCCCCCACCCGCCCCCCCCCCAAAGTTACACCTACATAAACAAGGCGACTCCAGAGAAACGAAAACTAGACGCCGAACGCAGAACATTTCGGGAGTGCCGAGTTCAGAGGGAAGTGGGTATGTTTAATTTGAAGAATTATAATAATCTTCCCGTTAGGAGCGCCACCCAGAGTTTAACAACTTGAGTCTTATTTCTAAAATACCTCGTGAGCCGTTTCAGGAATGGTAACGTAGTAGGAACGTGGGTCCTGTAGTTTGGACGTCCCTGCACTACAGTCTGACAGCGCCGGGCTTTGGGAGCTCAGTATTAATCAGCAGTGGAACAGTGGACTCCCGGGACTTGATGCTCTACTGCAGAAATGAATCCCTGCTCAGAAAATATCCTGGCTTCGTCCAGTTCGGAGCGAGATCAGTTCTGGTGAATCAACATCATTAGAAATAATTACAGAGCAATTCAAACTTCTCAAGAGCTGAAAACCAACACAGCTGCTGCCACCCGAACCCGGAGCTCTGCTGTGATGATCTGATACGGTCAAAAGTATTTGGACACCTGAGCAAGAGCTTGGTGGATGCCCCGTTTCTCTGTGTGACCTTGTCAGCTGGAACAACAGCCGCATTTGTGAGAAGTTTAGTAGTACAGAAGACCATTTGTATATACACCGATGAGCCATAACATTAAAACCACCTCCCTTTTATCAGCTCCACTTACCATATACAAGCACTTAGTAGTTCTACAATTACTGACTGTAGTCCATCTGTTTCTCTGCATGCTTTGTTACCCCCCTTTCACCCTGTTCTTCAATGGTCAGGACCCCCACAGGACCCCCACAGAGCAGGTATTATTTAGGTGGTGGATCATTCTCAGCACTGCAGTGACACTGACATGGTGGTGGTGTGTTAGTGTGTGTTGTGCTGGTACGAGTGGATCAGACACAGCAGCGCTGCTGGAGTTTTTAAACACCTCACTGTCACTGCTGGACTGAGAATCGTCCACCAACCAAAAACATCCAGCCAACAGCGCCCCGTGGGCAGCGTCCTGTGACCACTGACGAAGGTCTAGAAGATGACTTTACATCTACAAGGTGGACCAACTAGGTAGGAGTATCTAATAGAGTGGACAGTGAGTGGACACGGTGTTTAAAAACTCAACCAGCACAACACACACTAACACACCACCACCATGTCAGTGTCACTGCAGTGCTGAGAATCATCCACCACCTAAATAATACCTGCTCTGTGGTGGTCCTGACCATTGAAGAACAGCATGAAAGCAGTCAATACAGTATGGACTACAGTCAGTAACTGTAGAACTACAAAGTGCTTCTATATGGTAAGTGGAGGTGGTTTTAATGTTATGGCTGATCGGTGTATATGGCTGGACACTGATTGATCAGTCGATGTTCCGGTTCATTTCAGAGCTGTTGAGTGGGGCTGAGGTCAGGGCTCTGAGTCTTTATAGAGTCTTTATAGGACGCAGTCATGCTGGAAACAGGGCAGAACCTTCCCTAAACTTTTGCTGTGAAGTTTAAAGCACATGATTTCAGTAAAGTTGAAGCAGTGACTCTGACTCTGACTCTGATTTGCCTTAAAAAATAAAAGAGGAAAATAATTAAATCTCCGGAGATGAAAGTAATTATTTCTGCTTTGAAGAATTTCTCACCACGTTCAGCTTCTTCTCTCTCGCTTCCACCGCGGCGCAGAACGAAATGTCAAGTCCATTAATTTAAGGTCACGTTTCTTCTACAGGTAGGAATAAGAACCACGTTGAAGAATTCATCAGGTTCTGTTAGATGTTGAACGTTGTAATTATTTTTTAATCATACTGATTGGTAAAAAGAACAGCAAACACGTTTCATCAGAGCGAACACAGTCCAGTACTGACTGACGTTTTAAAGTCCTGCTCAAGGGTCCAGCAGTGGGACTCTACCTACCGTAACCTAGCTGGTACTAACACTCAACCTTCACTGCTGGACTTCAGGACTAAACCTATATCATCACATCTGAATGTAAACACCAGACCTAGAGCTTGTTGGACTTCCAAAACCAAGACCCAAAATCCTGATGTTCTGCTGTACTGAAGCTTCCATCTTTCATCCTTGTTGGACTTCCCAATAAAACCCCTAAATTCTGACGTTCTGCTGTGAAGAAGCTTTCGTCCTTCTAATGCTTGTTGGACACTTTTGACGTTCTTCTGTGATGAAGCTTCTATTCTTCAGAAGCTTGATAGACGCCGAATTTTGACGTTCTGATGTAAAGCTTTCATCCTTCATCCTTGTTGGACATCCCAGTATAAAACCCAAATATTGACCTTCTGCTTTGAAGAATCTTTCAATTTTCTAAAGCTTGATGGACATCAAATTCTGACCCTCTGTTGTTCCATCTTTCATCCTTGTTGGACCTCACAACATAAAACTCAAATCCTGACATTCTGCTGTGATTAAGCTTCTTTCCTTCATCCTTGTTGGACATCCCAATTCCAAATGCTGATGTTCTGCTGTGATGAAGCTTTTGTCCTTCAAAAGCTGGTTGGACATCCCAATAAAAAAAACCAAACCAAATTGTGATGTTCTGCTTTGAAGAAGCTTCCAATCTTCTAATGCTTGCTGGACACCAAATTTTGACGTTCCGATGAAGCTTCCATCCTTCAGCAAATTCTGATGTTCTGCTATAAAGCTTCCATCCTTCATCCTCGTTGGACCTCCCAATCCAAAACCAGCGGTTGTAATATGGCATGGATTTGTGATTTGATTTTCAACAACGTTCCAGTTCATCCCAGAAGCGCTGAGATCATTGAGATGTCCTCACTGTACCTGCTCTGTGGACACTGGCACATTACAACATTTATTTTACACACCAGCATCAAAACGTATGTGCGGCACATGTTTTTGGTCGGAATGTAAACAGCACCGCGCCCATCCTCGTTTCACCCCCCATCTACGGCCGCTGGGAGATAAAAACGATGCTGAAGATGACACGGTGAGACATAGATGAGCGTCCGCTCAACCTGAACGTTTCACGCTTCTCCTCGATCGTTCTTTTGTCGGCTGAAGATAATCCGCTTCGTAAACGTGGTGAATTACCGAAATAGCCCCCGTAAGTACTCTTTCATTTAGAGCTGCAGAGTGACAACATGTTCTTACTCACGGCTCGGCGTTCAGCGCCTCGTCCTCGGCTCTTTTCTCTCTTTTATTTGATTTTTTTTAGGTTCCTCCACCTGTCCTGGTCTTCAGAGGAGAATGAAATGGCTTTTGATGACAGTAATGGTGAGACGCTCGGACGTCCCTACAGATCAATCCCAGATAAAAGCTCTGAGCAGGTCACGCTGTCCTGGAGATCGTTTCTGTAAAACATTTCTCTGAGCTGAGTGGATGATTACAGAACAGCGTGACCTGGTCTTGTCTCAGCCCAGGGGTTCCTAACCTTTTTGGGCCAGCAACCCTACTGTGAGAACCCATCTGATCATCAGTGCTTCATGCTTTTAGGTTTAGAATCACATCCATTTGTTGGGATCGAATGCAAACGCTCTTCTTGGTGAATGAATGAGTGGAACGTCTACATGGTTGGATGGATTTTTAACCCTGTGGTAACCCGTGAATCATTTCCATGGCCGAAACAGCCTGACCATTGAAAGGCGCACTTGTCTCCACTCTGAAGTGTTTTCTTGGCTGTTCCGGAACTACTTCCCACAAGTTTCTACTCTGGTTTCTGAACATCTCCGGGGACAGAAACGTAGGAGGTTCTTCTCCTGGGATCGGACAGTGCTGTGCTGGAGAAGCTTTAAGGTACCTATGATCCTGGACTTGATCTTAAGATCAAAGAGGAAGTTCCAGACAAAGAGCGATCACAACCCCGTGCTTCAAAGCTTGTTGGACATCCCAATACAAAACCCAACTTTTGACCTTCTGTTGTAATTCCGTCCTTCACAAGCCTGTGGAGGAACTAGAACTGTTTCTTCCCACAGAACACAAACGAGCTGCCAAAGGAACAGCGCCATACCAGCTTGGACGTCTCCTAGGATAAAAAGGTCTGTGGTACCCACTGTGAGAGACAAACTGGGTATCAAAAAGTGTCAAGAATAAAAAATAACAGGTGCTACAGAAATAACGTGAATAATATCGTGAACAGTTGCACCGACCTGGAACTACTTTTATATATATATACACCGATCAGCCATAACATTAAAACCACCTCCTTGTTTCTACACTCACTGTCCATTTCATCAGCTCCACTTACCATATAGAAGCACTTTGTAGTTCTACAATTACTGACTGAAGTCCATCTGTTTCTCTACATGCTTTGTTACCCCCTTTCACCCTGTTCTTCAACGGTCAGGACCCCCACAGAGCAGGTATTATTTAGGTGGTGGATGATTCTCAGCACTGCAGTGACACTGACATGGTGCTGGTGTGTTAGTGTGTGTTGTGCTGGTATGAGTGGATCAGACACAGCAGCGCTTCTGGAGTTTTTGAACACCTCACTGTCACTGCTGGACTGAGAATAGACCACCAACCAAAAATAGCCCTGTGGGCAGCGTCCTGTGACCACTGATGAAGGTCTAGAAGATGACCGACTCAAACAGCAGCAATAGATGAACGATCGTCTCTGACTTTACATCTACAAGGTGGACCGACTAGGTACGAGTGTCTAATAGAGTGGACAGTGAGTGGACACGGTGTTTAAAAACTCCAGCAGCGCTGCTGTGTCTGATCCACTCGTACCAGCACAACACACTCTAACACACCACCACCATGTCAGTGTCACTGCAGTGCTGAGAATGATCCACCACCTAAATAATACCTGCTCTGTGGGGGTCCTGTGGGGGTCCTGACCGTTGAAGAACAGGGTGAAAGGGGGTAACAAAGCATGTAGAGAAACAGATGGACTACAGTCAGTAATTGTAGAACTACAAAGTGCTTCTATATGGTAAGTGGAGCTGATAACATGTATTACACTGTATTAATCAGTTTTATTTTTAGCAGCTATGCTATCTGGCCAAAAGTATTTAGATTGTTTATTTTTATTTAGATCCAGTAGTGTTCCGTTCCCGCCCTGATCCTCCAGTCGATGTACCGACGTTCTTTTATCTGAACACGTTTCTCCCGTTCTCACGTTTTCCTCGAACCTCTTACCGGCGACCTTTTCCCATTCGGATGTAAATCTCTGAGGAGAATCAGGCGTGTCGGACTTGATGAGTGGAGATGAGCGAGGTTATTCAATTATTGTAAGACGGGCCACGTGGGGAGAGGAGTCTGGAGGAAGCGTGTTGACCTTGGGCGCACGCAGGATCTGTTAACGTCACTTCATTATTTGAAGCGAGGACGCGTTCGGCGGAAAACAACGCAACAAAGCGACGCGTTTTATTGTGTTACGTTTATCATTAGTGCCTGAAATCGGAAATGCTGTTTTGACTAAATGGGCACAAATTCCACTTTGAATAACTCGTGAAAACCTTACAAGAACAACGAGGTGGAAGTGTCCACAAACTTTTGATCCAATAGTGCACCTGGATAAGTCATTTTACCTGATATTACTAACCTACTCTTCAGTACAGTCAATAAAATAAACACCGTTTTGTCGTTTTCCTCGTCATCTCTCAGTTCTTTACACCAGCCAGCGATGGAGTCTCACTGAGAGCCGTGCCAGGTATGGAGAGTGACCTTGTCACCTTCCTCTCCCAGTTTAGTCATTTCCATTTCCCAGTTATAATTCCAATGCCGCTTGCACCACACCCAGGCTGGCTGAGATGATCATTAGCCCAGTACCCGCCCCTTCAGACACGTGTAAAGTCGCTGGTTGATTCTTTACACCAGCCAGCAACGGAGTCTCACCAAGAGCCGCACCATGTATGTAGAGTCACTTTTGCCATCTTCCTTTAGTTTTCGCATCTTCTTTCCCAGTTTAGTCATTTCCATTTCCCAATTATAAATCCTCTGCTGTTTGCACCACCTTCTCCAGCACGTGTAAAGTTGCAGGTTGCTTCTTTACACCAGCCAGCGACGGAGTCTCACAGAGAGCCGCACCAAGTATGGAGTCAGATTTCCCATCTTCCTTTGGCTTTTTTAGCTTCTTTCTTCTCCCAGTTTAGTCATTTCCAATTCCCAATTACACTCCCTCTACATTTGCACCACCCCCAGGTTGAGATGATCATCAGACCAGCACCCACCCCCTCCGACACGTGTAAACTCACTGGTCACTTCTTTACAGCTAGTAATGGAGTCTCACCGAGAGCCGTACCATGTATGTAAAGTCACCTTTGCCATCTTCATCTCTCAGTTTAGTCATTTCCATTTCCCATTTATAATTCCTATGCCGCTTGCACCACACCCAGGCTGGCTGAGATAATCATCAGACCAGCACTTGCCCCTTCAGACACGTGTAAAATTGCTGATCGCTTCTTTACTTCAGCCAGCGATGGAGTCTCACCAAGAGTCGTATCATGTATGTAGAGTCACTTTTGCCATCTTTCTTTAGTTTTGCCATCTTCTTCTTCCAATTTAGTCATTTCCATTTCCCAATTATAAATCCTCTGCCATTTCCTCTCCCTCCGACACGTGTAAAGTCACCAGTCGATTCTTTACATCAGCCAGCGATGAAGTCTCACCAAGAGTCGCACCATGAATGGAGAGTCACCTTTTACATCTTCCTTTAGTTTTGCATCTTCTTTACCAGTTTAGTCATTTCCAATTCCCAATTATAATTCATCTGCTGTTTGCACCACCCCCAGGCTGGCTGATGATCATCAGTCCAATACATGTAAAGTCACTGGTTGCTTCTTTACACCAGCCAGCGTGCTATTAGAAGAACCCCTAGACAAACTTGGGGGCACAAACTCCTTGCAGTGGTTGGCATGCGTATTGGACTGCTGTGCCACCCATGCCACAAAATCACCTGTCGCATTCTTAATTATAGCAACTGAATGAATGGCTTAAGTTGCCAGCATATTTGCACCAACGTGCCCCCCATGAGCCTGCTGTATTTGTGAGCCCAGCCATCACACCCCACCAGCTCACCCTTCTGATTTCACCGAGTTGTGTCACTGAAGCTCGGGATCAAAGATTCATCCATGAAGCTGTAATAGAGCAGCTCTACCCGCTGTGCCAACCTGGTGTGCCAAGGTGGATCTTCATCACGTCAGTCTGGTTGGGTGTGTAATTAGGTAATGATGCGGTAGCAACATTAAAGCAGAGACGGGCTGAAACTTCCCCAAAATAATCAAACATTATAACTGTGACGGAGAGAAAAAACCCGAGACGACATGAAATAAAGAGTTCTGCACTATTTAATGCTCAGCGGGGAGCAAATTTCCTTCTCCTGCTTTTCTCTCTCGCCGCAAGAACGAGGAGCTTTGAAAAGGTCTGAGCGGTGAAGGGCTTTCATGAAAGAACAACATCGTTTCAGAGCCGGCAGGACGCTGATTGACCTCCACACTGCGCTCAGTCGAGGAGACTCGATTGAGGAGAATATTTCACACTGATGAAGCAAAAAAAAGAGACTAATCTGAGAGAGCTCGTATTATTATACTAAAACGTCAAACCAGGTTTCTGAGAAACATCAGAGCTTATGAAGAACTTCAGTCTGAGGTACAGAATCAAATCAAACCGGTCCAGATTCTTCCTCGCAGATTGTCTGGATTCCAGAAGCTCTGTAGGTCACTCTCACCTCCAAATACTGTCTGAGACCCAACGTGGGACCCATCAATCCCGATAGTGGGTAGAGCTTCGGGCTATCAAGTGGAAGATTGTCGGTTCATTGTTGGGCCCTTGAGCAAGGCTCTTAACCTGTGTGCTCCAGGAGAGCCTTACAATGGCTCATACAGAGGTCACTCTATTTTGGTCATGGTCACCTCCCCAAATATGGGAGTGGTAGTCTAGTGGGTAGAGCTTTGGACCTTGTCTAGGTTTAGAGTTCGAATCCCAGCTCTGCCATGCAGTCACTGTTGGGCCCTTGAGCAAGGCCCTAAACCCTGTCTGCTACAGGGGCGCCGTACGCATACACATAGAGGTCACTCTATTTTAATACAGTTTGTTTGGTCATGGTCACGTCCCCACATAAGGGACAGTGGGAGCCTAGTGGGTGGAGCTTTGGCCCTCTAACCTAAGTTGAGAGTTTGAATCCCAGCTCTGCCATGCAGTCACTGTTGGGCCCTTGAGCAAGGCCCTTAACCCTCTCAGCTCCAGTAAAATGGCCGACCCTGCGCTCTGACCTCAGCGTCCAAACATTTCTTTGTACTGTACACGTTCCTCAAACCTACTGACGACTCCGCAACCATGTGACCCACAGATCCAAATGGATAAAGTGCCAGACTAACGGCAGCACGTCCAGATTCACCGGTGATTTGTTCAGCACAGGCGGTTTGAGGATTTTCTCATTTCCTGCCCTCACAGATCCAAAAGCGGCACCGAGAACTGGCACACACACCAGTGATGAGCTTTGGTGCTTCGCTTTCAGTACAAATTGCGCACGTGGCACTCGCGGGCAGCTGAAATCAGCAGGCTTTTATCAGCACGAATGTAAACACGCCGTCCAAAACGTCCAACATGAGCGGCTAAATCGTTCTGATTTTACTAAATGTTCGAGATGTAGATCATTTTGGGTGAATCATTTTTAGGTGAATCTTTATTAAGTGAATGTTTTTAGGTGAATCATTTTTAGGAGAATCGTTTTTAGGAGAATCGTTTTTGGATGAATCTTATTTATGTGAATCTTTTTTATTAGATGAATCCTTATTAGGTAAACCTTTTTGAGTGAATCTTTTTTAGGTGACTATTTAATAGTTGAATCATTTTTAGGTGACTTTTTTTCAGGTGAATTTTTTTAGGTGACTCTTTTTAGGTGAATCATTTCCAGTGAATCTCTATTAGGTGAATCGTTTTAGGTGAATCTTTATTGGGTGAATCGTTTTTAGGTGAATCTTTTTTATGTGAATCATTTTTAGGTGAATCATTTCTGGTGAATCTTTATTAGGTGAATCTTTTTAGGAGAATCATTTCTGGTGAATCTTTTTTAGGTGAATCGTTATTAGGTGAATCTTTTCTAGATAAATGATTTTAAGTGAATCGTTTTAAAGTGAATCGTTTTTAAGTGAATCTTTATTAGGTGAATCGTTTTAGGAGAATCATTTCTGGTGAATCTTTTTTAGGTGAATCTTTATTAGGTGAATCTTTTGTATATGAATCTTTATTATGTGAATCATTTTTAGGTGAATCTCTTTCAGCTGAATCTTTATTAGGTGAATCTTTTTCAGGTGAATCGTTTTAGGTGAATCTTTTTCAGGTGAATCTTTTTCAGGTGAATCTTTATTAGGTGAATATTTTTAGGTGATTCGTTTTAGGTGATTCGTTTTTAGGTGAATCTTTATTAGGTGAATCTTTATTAGGTGAATCTTTTTTAGGTGAATCTTTATTAGGTGAATCTTTTTCAGGTGAATTGTTTTTAGGTAAATCTCTTTCAGGTGAATCTTTATTAGGTGAATATTTTTAGGTGATTCGTTTTAGGTGATTCGTTTGTAGGTGAATCGTTATTAGGTGAATCTTTTCTAGATAAATCATTTTAAGTGAATCGTTTTTAGGTGAATCTTTATTAGATGAATCTTTTGTATATGAATCTTTATTATGTGAATCGTTTTTAGGTGAATCTCTTTCAGCTGAATCTTTATTAGGTGAATCTTTTTAGGTGAATCTTTTTTAGGTGAATCATTTTAGGTGAATCTTTATTAGGTGAATCCGAGGCTTCGGAGCAAGTTTTTGAATATTCTTGACCGTCCCGGTTAAATCCCGGACCCAAGCTGTGGAGAGACCTTCAGACGCCATTCAGTTTCACAGAGACGATCTGGCATGACGAGTGGTACAAACCGCCTAAATCCAAGAAGACTTAAAGCTGTAATTAGTGCCGAATGTGGTAGAATGCCACAGCGGTCTATTATGGGGTACTATTATAGGGGTAGAATCTCCACTGCGGTCTATTATAGGGGTAGAATCTCCACTGCGGTCTATTATAGGGGTAGAATCTCCACTGCGGTCTATTATAGGGGTAGAATCTCCACTGCGGTCTATTATAGGGGTAGAATCTCCATTGCGGTCTATTATAGGGGTAGAATCTCCACTGCGGTCTATTATAGGGGTAGAATCTCCATTGCGGTCTATTATAGGGGTAGAATCTCCATTGCGGTCTATTATGGGGGTAGAATCTCCACTGCGGTCTATTATAGGGGTAGAATCTCCATTGCGGTCTATTATGGGGGTTAGAATCTCCACTGCGGTCTATTATAGGGGTAGAATCTCCATTGCGGTCTATTATGGGGGTTAGAATCTCCACAGCGGTCTATTATAGGGGTAGAATCTCCACTGCGGTCTATTATAGGGGTAGAATCTCCACTGCGGTCTATTATGGGGGTAGAATCTCCACTGCGGTCTATTATAGGGGTAGAATCTCCATTGTGGCCTATTATAGGGGTAGAATCTCCACTGCGGTCTATTATAGGGGTAGAATCTCCACTGCGGTCTATTATAGGGGTAGAATCTCCACAGCGGTCTATTATAGGGGTAGAATCTCCACTGCGGTCTATTATAGGGGTAGAATCTCCATTGCGGTCTATTATAGGGGTAGAATCTCCACTGCGGTCTATTATAGGGGTAGAATCTCCATTGCGGTCTATTATAGGGGTAGAATCTCCACTGCGGTCTATTATAGAGGTAGAATCTCCACTGCGGTCTATTATAGGGGTAGAATCTCCATTGTGGCCTATTATAGGGGTAGAATCTCCACTGCGGTCTATTATAGGGGTAGAATCTCCACTGCGGTCTATTATAGGGGTAGAATCTCCATTGCGGTCTATTATAGGGGTAAAATCTCCACTGCGGTCTATTATAGGGGTAAAATCTCCACTGCGGTCTATTATAGGGGTAGAATCTCCATTGCGGTCTATTATAGGGGTAAAATCTCCACTGCGGTCTATTATAGGGGTAGAATCTCCACTGCGGTCTATTATAGGGGTAGAATCTCCATTGTGGTCTATTATAGGGGTAGAATCTCCACTGCGGTCTATTATAGGGGTAGAATCTCCATTGTGGTCTATTATAGGGGTAGAATCTCCATTGTGGTCTATTATGGGGGTTAGAATCTCCACTGCGGTCTATTATAGGGGTAGAATCTCCACTGCGGTCTATTATGGGGGTAGAATCTCCACTGCGGTCTATTATAGGGGTTAGAATCTCCACTGCGGTTTATTATAGGGGTTAGAATCTCCACTGCGGTTTATTATAGGAATAGAATCTCCACTGCGGTCTATTATAGGGGTTAGAATCTCCACTGCGGTCTATTATAGGGGTAGAATCTCCACTGCGGTCTATTATAGGGGTAGAATCTCCACTGCGGTCTATTATGGGGGTAGAATCTCCACTGCGGTCTATTATAGGGGTAGAATCTCCACTGCGGTCTATTATGGGGGTAGAATCTCCACTGCGGTCTATTATAGGGGTAGAATCTCCACTGCAGTCTATTATAGGGGTAGAATCTCCACTGCGGTCTATTATAGGGGTAGAATCTCCACTGCGGTCTATTATGGGGGTAGAATCTCCACTGCGGTCTATTATAGGGGTAGAATCTCCACTGCGGTGATTAGGGTTCGAATCTCGGCAGAGCTAAAGGCGTGTCTAGACAGACATGATTGTCCATGTTTTGAGGAGTTTGCGCCCTGTGTGTGAAGGAAGAGCCGCGTACTCAACCGGTTTCCTCCAGCTGATGTTTTAAAGACTCGACATTTAAGCAGGTGAAGAACACGGCAGCGCAGAACTCCATCAACCTCTCAAAGTTTCCAGGCTTAAAACTTCTTAAAAGACGTGAAATTACCCCCTATTTGTTGCTCGGGCTTAATTGCAGGGCCAGTTTTTTCCCCGACACAGGTTAATGCGTATCTCAGACTAAATTATACTGTCAGCGGGGGATTGGCTGAAACTCTTTTTTAGTCTGCACAAAATGCCAGTTCGGCTGCTTAAAGACGAGGCTTTATAAAAGTTCCTCCGACTGAATCACGGCGCGTGAGTCATTAACCACGAATAATAAAGTTACCATAATAATGGGTGGCATTTTAATCACTGGTTTTAGAAGCTGAGCACAACAGAAAGTTCCACTCGCTCACGAATTCATCCATTCATCTATCGTTAGCAGTTTTATCCTGGTCAGGCATGCGGTGCTGCTGGAGTCCTGAAAATAAAGGCATTTGCAAACCTAGTTTAAGGGAAAGCTTACAGTAACCAGTCCACCTACTGACATGATTTAAGAGCTGGAGGGAACTGGAGGACCTGAGGAAAACCCAACACGACATGAAGAAGGTCAAACGATGAGGACATGAGGACATGAGAAAAACCATCAGGACGTGAGGAAGATCAAATCTTCCTCAAGATCAAAAGCCATTGATAGAGTCGTCACCCTACTCTCGGTTGACCTGGGTTGAGGTCAGTGTAGGTCATTAAAGATGCACAATCATGCAGGATCAGGATGGAGTCTTCTCCAAACTGCTGCAACAAGCTTAAGGGGAACCTGTAACCAATCCACCTACTGACATGATTTAAGAGCTGGAAGGAACTGGAGGACCTGAGGAAAATCCAACAGGACATGAGGAAGGTCAAACAAACCCATGAGGACATGAGAAAAAACAAATCAGGGTCTCAAGTGCTGTGTGGCATCAACACTTCTGTGGCATCTTATTTCAAAGCCATTGATATGGAGTCGTCCCCCTACTTTGCAGCTATAACAGCATCCACTCTTCTGAACAAGACGTACAAGGGGTTCAAATCGGTTGACCAAATCAATTTATGATGTCCCCTCATGTCCTGATGGGTTTTCTTCAGGTCCTTCAGTTCCTTCCAGCTCTAAATCATGTCAGTAGGTGGATTGGTTACTGTAAGGTTCTCCTTAAGCTTGTTGCAGTAGTTTGGTGAAGACTCCATCCTGAACCTGCATGAAGGTGCATCTTTAATGATGCGTCTTTGATGGGGAAGCGTTAGGATTAACCCAAGTCCAGGTCAACCGATTTGAACCCCTGTGTCATGACTGTCCGCTAGACTTTCCAACGTCATTGCCGGCACCTTGTACATTTAGTTCAGAGGAGTAGATGCTGTTAAAGCTGCAAAGTAGGGGGACGACTCCATATCAATGGGTTTTAAATAAGATGCCATAGAAGTGTAGATGCCACACAGCACTTGGAACCCTGATTTGACTTTTCTTACTTGGGGAAACCCTAACGCTTCCCCACCAAAGATGCATCATTAAAGATCATGCACAGTCAAGCAGGATCAGGTTGGAGTCTTCTCCAAACTTCTGCAACAAGCTGAAGGTATAAAATGTATTTAATATCATTTTTTACTAATAATAAAGCTCATAGTTTTAAAATGTGATGTCCAACAACCAAGTGCTCATTTAAGAAGAATTGGTGGGTAACTTCTTTGAAATCAAATAATCGAATGAAGAACCAGGTTCATTAAAAGTGTGGGACGTATTTTTGTGAGATATTTTGAGGTTGATCAGTGTAGGAATTGGTCTTAAAAGTTTAAGAACTTTATTTTTCTGTGGCATTTCTGAAAGCTTCAGCTCTAGGACTGTAATCTTACTGTCGAATGTGAAATGAACTGTCACCTATTCAATTTCTATCAGCAAGATTTGTCCAGAACAAGAAAATCTGAACGTCTCCTGGTAGCGTCCTTGTGATTTTAAAAGACACGTTTTGTTTAGATAAGTGCTGCTTAGAGGTTAGAGAGCTTCTATTTTTAACGCAAGGCCATTAAAGCACCTCGTCTCATTCTGTACCGCACAGTCCTGTGATCAATCACCACCTCGCATACGATTGTTCTTTAATTGCCAGGTAAGAGCCGTGAGAACACGCTGCCTTATATAGTCGTTCGTTACAACCCTTCATCTGGCTGGTTGCGTTCGGCTTAATTGCCGGCAGGTCCTGCGAATAAATCGGGCAATCTGTGTGGGGGCGGACGCTGATTTCCATTAGAGTTCCTCTAATTAACGGAGAACGTTAAACGGTGTTGAAAGGTGTCCGGTGCAGACGTGTTGATCGCAGGACGAGGACGAAGACGGGGAACGGTGGAGGGATAACGTTGCTGCACAGTCGCTCCTCACAATTGCTGCCTCTCAGAGCAAGAATTCTATTAACTAGACGACAAGAAGATGCTTAATGAGGCTTTACGTCTAGTGACATGTGAACGTCTGGCGAGAGTAAACTGAATTAACCTCAATCCGACCTCACATGACTTCAACGTCTTTATTAATTATCAAACGCATCCATTATCTGGCAGTAAAAGATCCAACAGAGGTTTACGGTCCATAAATAAACAAATGCATTTATTTAAGAAATGTACGTGCTGTTTGTCCAAGAATCACCTCCCTGCTCGTGCCTGGTCAACACTTCCTGGAGTTCTTCCTGGATCAGTGACTAGATTCTGCACTTGGCCATCACACCTCAGAGACCTTATTAGCCCAGGACTGGAGACACAACTGACCATGTCCAAGGCCAGACTGAGAGTCACCACTGTGCTGCTTCAACAGCATCGATTACCGTCTGATTGAAGCTCTAGAACAAGCGGTAGAGGAATACAAAGGCCAAAGCATGTTCCTCTATGGATGTTCAAGCTCTCTGTGGGAATCAGCAAGAGGCCAGCGATTGTGCATACGTCTGAGAAGGCACCGGCTAAGTTGAGGTCATCCTCGACCAGCATGACACAACTGGACATGTCTGGTTTATTTCTCAAGAGTAATGAGTTGTGTTTGGTCATGTCTTAGCTCGCCGGCATCTTTAGATTCAACGCTAACATACAGTAAGTGCACAAAAGTCTCACAAGAGGACACAAAGACGTCTAAAGGCTCTAGACTGGAAATATCCACTTTAGAAACATTGTTGGTCCTTCAAAGAATCGCATCTCCTCTATAGACCACTCAGTTCTGACGGAACAGAGGGGAGGAAATGGTCATGGCTTTGGTGACGTTCCTATCAAAAGGATTATAACCATTTCTCCAAAAGACCAAGAACCAGTTCAGGTTCTAATTCCAGAGTCTCTTGTTTCAGAGCTTTGGTTGCAAACATCTCTTCTCTTCTTCATAGCACATGGTGTTTTCCTAATGGTCTGTGTTCCTGATGGTCTGTGTTCCCTGTGATCTGTGTTCCTGATGGTCTGTGTTCCTTGTGGTCTGTGTTCCTTGTGGTCTGTGTTCCTGATGGTCTGTGTTTCTTTGGTCTGTGTTCATTGTGGTCTGTGTTCCTGATGGTCTGTGTTCCCTGTGGTCTGTGTTCCTTTGGTCTGTGTTCCTTGTGGTCTGTGTTCCTTGTGGTCTGTGTTCCTGATGGTCTGTGTTTCTTTGGTCTGTGTTCATTGTGGTCGGTGTTCCTGATGGTCTGTGTTCCCTGTGGTCTGTGTTCCTTTGGTCTGTGTTCCTGATGGTCTGTGTTCCCTGTGGTCTGTGTTCCTTTGGTCTGTGTTCCTTGTGGTCTGTGTTCCTTGTGGTCTGTGTTCCTGATGGTCTGTGTTTCTTTGGTCTGTGTTCATTGTGGTCTGTGTTCCTGATGGTCTGTGTTCCCTGTGGTCTGTGTTCCTTTGGTCTGTGTTCCTTGTGGTCTGTGTTCCTTGTGGTCTGTGTTCCTGATGGTCTGTGTTTCTTTGGTCTGTGTTCATTGTGGTCTGTGTTCCTGATGGTCTGTGTTCCTTTGGTCTGTGTTCCTTGTGGTCTGTGTTCCTGATGGTCTGTGTTCCCTGTGGTCTGTGTTCCTTGTGGTCTGTGTTCCTGATGGTCTGTGTTCCTGATGGTCTGTGTTCCTGATGGTCTGTGTTCCCTGTGGTCTGTGTTCCTGATGGTCTGTGTTCCCTGTGGTCTGTGTTCCTTTGGTCTGTGTTTCTTGTGGTCTGTGTTCCTTTGGTCTGTGTTCCTGATGGTCTGTGTTCCTTGTGGTCTGTGTTCCTTTGGTCTGTGTTCTTTGTGGTCTGTGTTCCTTGGTGTCTGTTTTCCTAATGACCCCTGTGTCAAGGAATCAAAGTTTCTTAAGGCTTACTCAAGTTACCCAAGTTCCCAACGCTTTATGTTGAACATTTACATTTTCTACATTTAGCAGACGCTTTTATCCAAAGTGACTTACATTACTGTGACAGTAAATTATCTAAGCAATTGAGGGTTAAGGGCCTTGCTCAAGTGCCCAACAGTGGCAACCTGGCAGTGGTGGGGCTTGTACCAGCGACCTTTCGATTACTAGTCCAGTACCATAACAACTAGGCTAAAACTGCCCTGAGTTCCATGCAGCCTAAACTCTATATTCCTGTAGATAATAACCTGATGTTGGGCACAGATGGATCGTGAAACTGCATTTACACACCCGCTATGTTATTAATCAATATTTGGACATGATTTGGGAGCAATATTGAGACGGAGCCGGCTGTGCCAGTCGTGTTTTTTTACCGAGCATGTGTTTCCTCTGTTGGCGTTAAGCAGAACTCTTGTTTTGAGGAAGCAAACCAGCTGTCAGTGATCTGTTTTATATGCAGCTGATTAGAACTCACGTAAGAGACGAGCGATTAGTTCTACAATTACTGACTGTAGTCCATCTGTTTCTCTACATACTTTGTTAGCCCGCTTTCACCCTGTTTTTCAATAATCAGGACCCCACAGAGCAGGTATTATTTAGGTGGTGGATGATTCTCAGCACTGCAGTGACACTGACATGGTGGTGGTGTGTTAGTGTGTGTTGTGCTGGTATGAGTGGATCAGACACAGCAGCGCTGCTGGAGGTTTTAAACACCTCACTGTCACTGCTGGACTGAGAATCGTCCACCAACCAAAAATATCCAGCCAACAGCGCCTCGTGGGCAGCGTCCTGTGACCACTGATGAAGGTCTAGACCGACTCAAACAGCAGCAATAGATGAGCGATCGTCTCTGACTTTACATCTACAAGGTGGACCGACTAGGTAGAAGCGTCTAATAGAGTGGACAGTGAGTGGACACGGTATTTAAAAACTCCACTCATACCAGCACAACACACACTAACACACCACCACCATGTCAGTGTCACTGTGGTGCTGAGGATCATCCACCACCTAAATAATACCTATAATAGGGGGTAACAAAGCATGCAGAGAAACAGATGGACTACAGTCAGTAATTGTAGAACTACAAAGTGCTTCTATATGGTAAGTGGAGCTGATAAAATGGACGGTGTAGAAACAAGGAGATACCAGATAAGGGTTTGCGTGTATGGAACGATCTGCTCTAGAGTTTTTTCTCAGAACTTTCTGCTCCCTGGTGTGTAATAAGTCCGTATTAGGAAGCACATCGCAGAAATGAGCTAAAACAGGCCGGATTAGACGGCAAATGAGAAGCGGAAACGCTCGCCAAATTGTTTTAACGCAGAGCGTCCAGGCTGTAATAAACGGCCTCGGCTGTGATGTCCAAATCCCCGAGCGTTCGGGCACTCGGCGCTGAGAGAGAACACTATAATTCAAATGTCATTATAAACAACATACGGTGGATAATTCCTCTGACACCAGCACATCCTCGCTATTAAAACCAGATCTCGGCAGGTTGCTAACAAAGCACATTCATTAGCCGCGTCGCTCTAACACAGAGGATGGCATTTAACGGGCATTTTTATCCACGAATGAGTAATAGCTTATCAGTTATCAGCTGAATAGATACTTACTTAATAAATCGTGTACATGAGGCTACGTCAGGTTACGTTTGCCTCACTGTGGGAACCTATAAGCAATTCTCTTCCTCACAGCACACAGTGTTTTCCTAATGACCCTTGTGTCAGGGAATCAGAGTTCCTTAAGGCGTATGGTCCTTCAACATACACCGATCAGCCATAACATCAAAACCACCTCCTTATTCTACGCTCACTGTCCATTTTATCAGCTCCACTTACCATATAGAAGCACTTTGTAGTTCTACAATTACTGACTGTAGTCCATCTGTTACTCTACATACTTTGTTACCCCCTATCATGCTGTTCTTCATTGGTCAGGACCCCCACAGGACCACCACAGAGCAGGTATTATTTAGGTGGTGGATGATTCTCAGCACTGCAGTGACACTGACATGGTGGTGGTGTGTTAGTGTGCGTTGTGCTGGTATGAGTGGATCAGACACAGCAGCGCTGCTGGAAGTTTAAATACCGTGTCCACTCACTGTCCACTCTATTAGACGCTCCTACCTAGTCGGTCCACCTTGTAGATGTAAAGTCAGAGACGATTGCTCATCTATTGCTGCTGTTTTAGTCGCTCATCTTCTAGACCTTCATCAGTGGTCACAGGACGCTACCCACGGAGCGCTGTCGGCTGGATATATTTGGTTGGTGGACTATTCTCAGTCCAGCAGTGACAATGAGGTGTTTAAAAACTCCAGCAGCGCTGCTGTGTCTGATCCACTCATACCAGCACAACACACACTAACACACCACCACCATGTCAGTGTCACTGCAGTGCTGAGAATCATCCACCACCTAAATAATACCTGCTCTGTGGTGGTCCTGTGGGGGTCCTGACCAATGAAGAACAGCATGATAGGGGGTAACAAAGTATGTAGAGTAACAGATGGACTACAGTCAGTAATTGTAGAACTACAAAGTGCTTCTATATGGTAAGTGGAGCTGATAACATGGACAGTGAGTGTAGAAACAAGGAGGTGGTAAACACTCATGCTCCTTCTACAGTATTAGCAAGCAGTGTGTCACCCAGAAGCTGCTCTCAGAACAGTAGTCTTCAAGATCCATTAACACTCTGGAGTACGTCTACACAACATCAAGGAGACTTACTGCACCTCTCCCTCGACTCTCTTTGGTATTAGTGACCACATGTGTCTACTGATGAAGCCCACATACCAGCAGCTATTACAACAGGTTAAAGTAACAGTAAGGACAGTGTGGGGTGGCCTGAAGTATTAGGTCAGTGATTTCACCCAAGTGATGGTCACTCAAGATATCATACGTTGTCAAAAAGGTCCAACAACACCTCCACAACTTCTACAACTTCTAGAGGTCCACTGTGGTCTGGTCTGGTATGGCGGCACCACTTCTGATGAACGTTAGGCCGTTCAGAGGTTGGCGGAACATCACCGTAGCAAGAGATGTCAAAGGAAATCCATCAAGATCTCCTCTGACCCCAAACACCCACACTGTTCCAATTTCTGACATCTGGAAAGATGTACCAGCAGCAACACCAACCAGAACTACTCAGCATATCAACACACTGAGCCCCACTAGCTCATTAAACAGCACAATGCTCCTCGACTGGAATGTTCTGTACTTGAATGCTAATGCTGATTTACTAGCAATGTACACTGTGAATAGAACATCTGCGGCCCTGTTTACAGACGTTAATAAACTCTAATATCATTTGCACACCAGGTCTGGTTTACATCAACAAACTGAGAACCTCCAATTAAATACTCAGTATACACGCCTTAGCTGTAAACACATTCATTATAGTTTATTCAGTTATTACACTATAGTAAAACTGTGGTCATAAACTGAGCAGTGAGGGACCCCAAATCTACCTGTGTGTGTGTGGGGGGGGGGGGGGGGTCAGGACCCCCACAGGACCCCCACAGAGCAGGTATTATTTAGGTGGTGGATGATTCTCAGCACTGCAGTGACACTGACATGGTGCTGGTGTGTTAGTGTGTGTTGTGCTGATATGAGTGGATTTTCTAAACACCTCAGTCACTGCTGGACTGAGAATCGTCCACCAACCAAAAACATCCAGCCAACAGCACCCCGTGGGCAGCGTCCTGTGACCACTGATGAAGGTCTAGAAGATGACTGACTCAAACAGCAGCAATAGATGAGCGATCGTCTCTGACTTTACATCTACAAGGTGGACCGACTAGGTAGGCGTGTCTAATAGAGTGGACAGTGAGTGGACACAGTGTTTAAAAACTCAACCAGCACAACACACACTAACACACCACCACCATGTCAGTGTCACTGCAGTTCTGGAATGATCCACCATCTAAATAATACCTGCTCTGTGGGGGTCCTGATGATTGAAGAACAGGGTGAAAGCAGGTTAACAAAGCATGTAGTGAAACAGATGGACTACAGTCAGTAATTGTAGAACTACAAAGTGCTTGTATATGGTAAGTGGAGCTGATAAAATAGACAGTGAGTGTAGAAACAAGGAGGTGGTTTTAATGGTATGGCTGATTGGTGTTATAGTAGCCTGTGACAGGACGGCCACGCCTCACTACTGAAACGTGAGGGCGAATCCCCACATCTGCAAGAATGGAAATAGAACCCTAGTGCAAATGTTTTATCCATGGTAGAACAAAACTGTGCTTGATTAAGAGAAATTAAGTAACAAATAAAGGACACAAAATCATCCACAGCCCACGACAGAGACAGTGGACAGAACAGGGACAGAGCAGAACTGAGAACTGGACGTCACATTATCAATGTATTTATACAGATCCTAACCTACCGACAGATCGAAAAACCCTGTTGAGCAGCCGAGGGCGACAGTGGCAAAGATAAGACTCCCTAAAATGACAGGAAGACCCCCTGAGAGGAACCAGACTCAGCAGGAACCTCCATCCTCCGTGGGGTGGCCTAGAAGATGCCAAAGGAAAGAAAACTTTCAAAACCAGTCAGGCTGGCAATGCACAAATGGCACCACAACCCCACCAACTGGTGAACACCGCACATAATGGTAATTATTACGTAGATAACTGAGAGGTCATAATGCCAGCTCTGGGGCAGTCTGCTCCCCGAGGGTGGTTTTATAGTGAAACACAAGGCACTGCAACACTGGGGCAAGTTCCCAGAAAGCTAAATACGCTGGCATTGCACACCAGTGGAAGTGGATGACCAGACTGGACTGGACCAAGCAGTTCAGCATCACAGCTTTAGATAAAAGCAAGTGTTCCAACAAGGGTTCTGGCAAGTGTAAGAGAAAAAAACTGTGATGTATAGAAATCTTTCTCTTTCGTTATCTTATACAGAGGTACTTCATAACCTGTTGTCCTCTATACTCAAAATGTTCAAAACTCGACGTGTGTACGACCACCAGTTCAGCCCTCGATTTGATTGCTGGAGTAAAACCTGATCAGCGTGTGAATCTGAGCTGAATCTGCATCAGTGTGGAATAAGCGTCAGATCCAGGGTTACAGCTCCACATATATCTGTGTTTATCTGGATTTTCCTCCCTGTTTCACTTTTAAACTTGTGTTACAGCTCCAGCTTCTGAGAAATGGTGAGAATCAGAATCAGCTGCTCCCAGAGTCTAAAAATAAAGCTTAACGTGGTTTAATGTAGTAAAAGAAGGAGACAGGAGCGACTAAACTCCTCTTCATTATTACTGCTCATACGTTCCTCCACTAATCACATTCCTCACTCGCTGTTTTACTACAATAAGTCACGCTAAGTTTTGTTCACAGACACACTCAACAGCACAAATGCGGTTTTTTCACTTCTGATGTGAATGCGCCGATGCTGAACGGAACACGGTATTACAAGGTCAGGCATCTCCAGCATTAAGAAGCGTCAGGAAACAATAAAGAAGTAAAACTAAAGTGCAGCTTTTATTGTATTTTTATTGATGTTTAACTGTTTGTAATTGTATTTCAGTGTGTTTATATTATATTTGTGTTATTTTCAGTGTTTAAGTGTCAAAAACAACCTCATTATTTTACATGAGACTAAAATATCTGCAGCTCCACGGGACCATGGACGCATTAACAGGTTTCCCAAACATCCTTATGGGAACAAATACCCTGAGACTCAACGCCTCTCTCAGAACCGACTGACGTCCAGTTTTAAGGTATTTAGGACACGGCTCTTAACATGAATCAGCTGCCGAACTACTTGAGCAGTTTCTATGTTACAGTAACTTCTACCTCTGCGTTCTGACAGTTACTGTTCATGCAGGTATAACTACATGCTGCTGATGCACCTTTTGTTTTTGTGCTTTGTCTGGTCTTGCACTGCTGCCTTTTTATTTATTTTCTGTCACTGCGCCGGAGAAGCAGCCCGCCAGAGTTTCATTATACTGTACAAACCTGTACTGGAATTAAAACAATGAAAAATTAAGCACCATGCTCCGAGAGATCTACTGTATATTTCCAAACCCCAAGGTTTTTTTGAACATATCCTCCCAGGACACCGTGTTCCCGGGGCTTTATTTCTCCAGGGTACCTCTGCGGTTACAGCTCTGTGTTTGAACAGTCCTGTGTTTCCAGAGTTCTGTGGTCTTATGTAGTCAGACAAAATATTCCAATGCATCATTCAGACAGGTATAAATAAATAAATAATCATAAATAAATACATATATAATGCAAATCTGGACATGCAGGTGTGTCCAGAAAGGTGGGCTGTGATAACACCCTGTGACGGTGAGAGTGTGTTTACATGTTTGTTTACATGGTGGTCAGCAGAGGTAGGATGTTTTTGACGGTTTGAGCATGTGCAGAGGAGGGATGAGAGTCCTACTGGGAGAAGAATGGTGAGGCCAGAGAGGACATGCAGAAGGTCAGGCTGACACTTATTCCACACTAATGCAGATTCTTTAAGAACTGTATATTTTGATTATTATCAGGATTTTATCTTGGTGTAAAAGAGACTCAACTCAGTGTAGCAAGAGTTAAGAAGCAAAAGCTCTTGATTTTGGGGTGTATTTTTTCATTTTTGGCCAAATTACTAACTAATGATTTATTGTTAAGACCATTAAAGTTTAGCGTTTGGTTGTTTGCTTGGCTTGGCATTAGCGGACATGGTCGGCATTCCACCTTTTATTGCAGTCAGGTCATCTTTCCCAACTAATCTGTCGCTTTTCCAACTCAAACAAGCTCTAAGCGGCTACTAAACGATTCCCCTGGCTGTGATTGCTGGCGTAAAACGTGAATGATTAAAGGAATCGAGCCATCTAATCAATGAGGAGCCAGATCATCTACTGCAGACAGGAGTGAGATCCTGCCAGATCACTGAGGCGCTGCAAGCCAAGCTTCAAGCACCAGAGCGGCGATTTCAAACCCACAGAACTGAGGCTTGTTGGATCCAAACCCGGCGCATGAGGGGCTCTGTGGTGAGGGTTTCGTCCAGATACTAAATCAAGATCGTTTAAAATATTCCGACTCAAACACAGAGCTCAGCCTGCATCCAGTCTGCTAGATCTCAATGTATTTGTACAGACGCCCCCTAGTGGACACGATTGGCAGTGCCTGCAGCAGACAAAATCAGCCACTAGTCTGCTGGGTGGGAAAAGTCGGTAATAAAAAAGGGGCAGGGTCCGAGGCGCCTGTACAGAAGTGGAGGGACGTGGAGATCAGTGTGTGACTCTCCGTGAGCGAGACCGACCTCACGCACCGATCCACCGAAGTATGGGCGAATAAGAAGGTGTCAATGGAGCATGCACGTGTCTGAGGGAGGGCGTGTCAGGAGAATATACCCTCCTCGTACACCATCGGGGCCTCCAGCAGAAGTGGAACTAGTGTACGGTGCTTTTTACAATCAACTACACAGCAGCTGTGTGAAAATTGATGGCATGTTTAGGAATAATTTTTCCCAATGGTTGCATGTAGAGTGTAAGTAATAGAGGTCCCAATACTGACCCCTGGGGAACACCATATTTTATTTTTGTAGTTTCCAAGCATGTATTATTTACATAGACAAATTGAGACCGCGGAGTCAGATAGGATTTAAACCTAAAGATGTGAGTTCTTTAAGACCTTCGTGATCTACTTGAGATCTACTATTTCAGTCGACAGGTCACCACACTCTACTAAACGCTGCACTAAGATCTAACAGAGCAAAAAAAATACACATCCGTTATCAGAGGACATTAACACATCATTAAGTACCCTAATTAATGTACTTTTAGTACTATGGTTGGGTCTGAATCTGCTTTTTCTAGACATGTGGATCAGGATTAGTTTTTTAATCAGGGGTTTAATAACAGCACATTTAGGTGATTAGGGTACAGATCCAGGGCTGAGGGGCACATTATTACTGTAAGAAGTGTTTAAGTAAGTGAGGTGTAACAGGGTCAGATAGACGTGATAATGATGTAATTAATAAAGTTAGCTCACTTTAAAAGACTAAATGAAGAAATTTACCTGAATTGAAGTGAAGCGTTTCCTATAACCAGGTCTCTCAGCGGGTGAGTCTCCGAGTGGGTAATTTGGCGCCGTGCCGCTGAGATGTACCCACTCGCCCCGCTGTGAGAGCTCTGGTGTCGGAGTCGGGGGTTTAATCCTGTACCAGAGACGTTCACGTCTGATCAGTTTATCTCTAATTGTTCCTCACCATTACTGCTCGTTTATACATCCTGGATCTGCCTTTAAACACTGAAAACTTCACTGCCAGATTAACAACTAACCTACACTCAACTAACCTACACTCATTAACTAACCTACACTAACCTACACTCATCAACTAACCTACACTAACCTACACTCATCAACCAATCTACACTCATCAACCAATCTACACTAACCTACACTCATCAACTAACCTACACTAACCTACACTCATCAACCAATCTACACTCATCAACTAACCTACACTAACCTACACTCAACTAACCTACACTAACCTACACTCATCAACTAACCTACACTCATCAACCAAGCTACACTAACGTACACTCATCAACTAACCTACACTCATCAACTATTCTACACTCATCAGCTAACCTACACTAACCTACACTCAACTAACCTACACTCATAAACTAACCTACACTCATCAACTAATCTACACTAACCTACACTGATCAACTAACCTACACTAACCTACACTCATCAACTAACCTACACTAACCTACACTCAACTAACCTACACTAACCTACACTCATCAACTAATATACACTAACCTACACTCATCAGCTAATCTACACTCATCAACTAATCTACACTAACCTACACTCATCAACTAATCTACACTCATCAACCAATCTACACTAACCTACACTCATCAACTAACCTACACTCATCAACCAATCTACACTAACCTACACTCATCAACTAACCTACACTAACCTACACTCATCAACTAATCTACACTCATCAACCAATCTACACTAACCTACACTCATCAACTAACCTACAATCATCAACCAATCTACACTAACCTACACTCATCAACTAACCTACACTAACCTACACTCATCAACTAATCTACACTCATCAACCAATCTACACTAACCTACACTCATCAACTAACCTACACTCATCAACTAACCTACACTAACCTATACTCATCAACTAATCTACACTCATCAACCAATCTACACTAACCTACACTCATCAACTAACCTACAATCATCAACCAATCTACACTAACCTATACTCATCAACTAACCTACAATCAACCAATCTACACTAACCTACACTCAACTAATCTACACTAACCTTCACTCAACTAACCTACACTCATCAACTAATGTACACTATTCTACACTGACCACGTTTAAAATGATCACTAACGACTGAGTTTAATTTTATTAATTACTGTCTGGTGACCCAATATGAAGGCTGGAATCTGTAGCTAATGTTGTCAATAGCAGCTTTGAGATAGCAGATACATCTGGATTATCTTATTATCGGACAGACAGACAGATATATAGCCAGACAGATAGACAGACAGATAGACAGACAGACAGTCAGGCAGGCAGGGAGATGAATGGATGGATGGACAGACAAAAAGACAGACAGACAGAACGATAGATAGATGGACGGACGAACGGAAGGGCAGACAGATTGATAAATATACAAATAGATATGTAGACAGACAGACAGATAAATAGACAGACAGACAGATATACAGATAAATATGTAGACAGATAAATAGATAGACAGACAGATATACAGATAGATATGTAGACAGACAGACAGACAGATTTGCTGCTGCTCGTTCTCAGTTGCTGCACCGCTCCTAATGCCCTGACCTGTGCTGCATTTATTTGGCAGCCAAATAAGACTACGTTTTAATTATTAATAAGACGCTGAGCATTTTAAAATAGGTCAAAATAAACCTGAACAAAAACTTCTTTACTCACGACGTGTCATCATACTGAGAGATGCAGAAGATCATGAAGAGAAGACGAGCAATAACAAACATAACAAACAGTCTTACATCATAAAACCAGACTGACCTTCAATACCTAAACTAGTCAGGTTTGATAATCCAGGGATCAGATTCAACACCAAACTAAATCAGAACAGAATCAGAACCAGTACTGAGAGATTTTACATCTCAAACATTAAGGCACACGAACCCACAGCAACACTGAAGTACTTTAAGATGGAGAAGATCGGCGTCCTTGAGCGAACTGGAGTGTCGGAACCTCGATCTCGAGCCCATCACACATCTCTGCTGATTCCTCAAAATCATACAACATCTAGTGCTTCACATTTCATCTGCAGAACCTGAGGGGTCTGAAACGGGGAAACGGGGCGACAATCGTTCCATCACGGGGTGCAAAATCAACCGATATGCATTCAAAACATCTTCTGCTAAAGTCGGGTTAAAAACCACTTAACTAACAAGAGGGCAAATACTCAGAGGTAGCTTGGAACTGGACGCCAGTCGGTTCTGGGAGAGGCGTCAAGTTTAAGGATGTTTGGGAAACCTGTTAATGCGTCCATGGTCCCGTGGAGCTGCAGATATTTTAGTCTCATGTAAAATAATGAGGTTGTTTTTGACACTGAAAATAACACAAATATAATATAAACACACTGAAATACAATTACAAACAGTTAAACCAATTAAAATACAATAAAAGCTGCACTTTAGTTTTACTTCTTTATTGTTTCCTGACGCTTCTTAATGCTGGAGATGCTTGATGTTGGAATACCGTATTCCCTTCAGCACCAGCGCATTCACATGAGAAGTGACAAAACCGCTTTTGCACAAAACTTCGCGTGACTTACTGTAGTAAAACAGCGAGTGAGGAATGTGATTAGTGGAGGAACTTATGAGCAGTAATAATGAAGAAGAAGTTTAGAAGTGTTTTAGACTCTGGGAGAACCTGATTCTGATTCTCACCATTTCTCAGAAGCTGGAGCTGTAACACAAGTTTAAAAGTGAAACAGGGAGGAAAATCCAGATAAACACAGATACACGTGGAGCTGTAACCCTGGATCTGACGCTTATTCCACACTGATGCAGATTCAGATCAGATTCACACGCTGATCAGGTTTTACCGCACCGGCAGTCGTCCACACGTCGAGTCTAAGAGCGCCTGGCTGCTTTAGTTTGTTTACTAGTAATGTAAGCAGACTTAATTTAACAAGTTAACCATTTCTAAAACTAAACAATCATCTAAGTAACCAGTTTGGGAGGTGAGAACATTTTAAAGTCACTGTATTGCGTTATAAAAGTTGTTAAAGTGAACAGGAGCGTAGAACGTCCCCAATTCTCGATGTCATCCTCAGCTCTCCACTCTCCAATCTGACCTACTTCAGGAGAACATTAATCAGACGTCCAGGACACTTTGACTCGCATCGTTTCCCACAATTCCTTGGGGCCGGACGCTCCGTCCCTCGTCCCGCGCTGGCGTGTGTTGGCCCACCTTCAGCGATTCTAATCATGTTGGTGTATTTCCAGTCGTCGTGCCATCCTCTCTCTCTCTCTCTCTCTCTCTCTCTCTCTCTCTCTGTTTCATGAATTTTAATGTACCCCCCCCCCGGGCGAATGTGCCTGGCATTAATGCGCCGCCCGACGCTCCCGACAGAGATGTTTTGCTTACGTTCGTCGCTTTCTATTGCGGTTCTAATCAGGCAGATTATCAGTCGTTTTCAGGCAGAAGTGCTCAGAGTGTCGATAATTATTAGCGCCGTTCCCTTAACAAACGATCAATCCTGGCTGATGGAAGTGGCTCAGAATTATTCATGAGTCTGACGGATACGATCTGAGGAAATTAAAACATAAAACTCAACACACTTCAGCATTTCAAGCATCGAAAATGAAATAAGAGCTGCTCCTACAGGTTTATGAGCGTCTGTCTGAAAACCTGGTGACCCGCCCTGCTCCCCTTATGCCAAGTTCACACTACACGACTTTCCAAGTGGTCGGGTCGCTGTACAGTTCTCACTACACGACTGGATCTCTTGTAATCGGGAGTCTTTCAAGTCGGTGTGTATTTCACACTACACGACTGATCGGTGATGGGGGGGGTCACACACTACACCATCTATCACCAACTGGAATCGTAGGCGAGCTTCTCTGGTCTCCCAAACTACGTTTAGTCACGAAAACAAAAACAAACGTGAGAAGTGGCGAGGGGTTTAATGATACCACGTCCAAAAATACACGTCAACAAGTAGCGAGCGATCAAAGTTTGTGTGCTGATGTGCAGCGTAAAATCAAAGAGGAAAAATAAATGAATCCGAGTGGATTTGGCAAGGTGACCAGCATGGATTGTTCTATAGTGAGTTGGAGGTTAATAAATATTGTTTGCAATGCAGCGTGGGTGTTTTGTAGAGAACGATCAGGTCAGAAATACTGTAAAGCTTGTGTGTGTGCTGATGTATTCTGATATAAACTATATTAAGCCCCGTCCCACCTGTTTACACTCCTCCCCTGCGTTTCCCCTCACATCGTATCTTGCTTTTTCATTGGCTGTTCGACATAGCACTCACTGCCAGTCGGGCAACTCAGATTCAGATATTCGACATCTCGCTTCGGCCGCTGAGTGCTCGGATCGAGTTGTTGAGTAGTTCACACATAGCGACTGAGAGCTGAGTTTCGATTGCAGAGCAAACGCCAAGTTGCTCCCGAGCCGCAAATCTAGCGCCGACCAGCCGCCGAGCGAAAATCAGGGCAAAAATCGTGTAGTGTGAACCAGGCATAACGCAGCAACATGCACTAGGCACACGGTATCGGATGTTTAGTATCGGAGCCTCGTTTGCGAGTATGAGTACAAGTTAATATCTGTCTCGCGTGTGATACCCCGATTACATCACCGCAGTTTTAGCTTACTAATGTCTGGTTCACACTACACGATTTTTGCCCTGATTTTCGCTTGCCGACTGGTTGGCGCTAGATTTGCCGGCTCGGGAGCAACTCTGCGTCTTAATCACTGTGTGTGAACTACTCAACAACTCGATCCGAGCGGCTCGCCAAGCACTCGGTGACCGAAGCGAGATTTCTAGCATGTCAGATATCTGAATCTGAGTTGCCCGACTGGCAATGAGTGCTATGTCGAACAGCCAATGAGAACGCAAGATACGGTGTGAGGGGAAACGCAGGGGAGGAGTGTAAACAGGTGGGACAGGGGCGTAATATAGTTTATATCAGAATACATCAGCACACACACGAGTTTAACAGTACTCCTGACCTGATCATTCTCTACAAAACACCCACGCTGCATTGCAAAATATTTATTAACCTCCAACTCACTACAGAACAATCCTGTTCCTATTTTTTCTCCCAGATATTACGCTGCACATCAGCACACAAACTTTGATCGCTCACTTATTGTTGACGTGCATTTTTGTACGTGGTATCATTAAACCCCTCGCCACTTCTCACGTTTGTTTTCATGACAGAACGTAGTTTGGGAGAGCAGAGAAGCTCGCCTGTGATTCCAGTCAGTGATAGATGGTGTAGTGTGAAACCCCCCATCACCCATCAGTCGTGTAGTGTGAAATACACACCGACTTGAAAGACTCCCGATTACAAGAGATCCAGTCGTGTAGTGTGAACTTGGCATACGCTAACACAGTTAGCATCAGGGGGTTCAAACCCTGGTCTTCCTCCGTGTACCGAAAACACTTAAACTGTCCCTGACGCCCCAATTTACAAATAAACGACACTCGTATAATTACACCTTTATACAGATTAAACATCAACAAGAATTTATCTACATTTGGTTGCTGTGCATTTCATTCGTCCACCATGTTTGTAGTTATTTGTGAGAAAATGGAAAATCGTGCCGCACTGAATGCTGGGATTGATCTTCAGCGCTGAGGAGGCGTCGGACGCTCCCTCGTCATTCAGTCAGATCATCACTCAGAATTAAGAACCTCAGTAGGAGCATTTTAAGGGATCTAAGTATTTACACGCCACTTCTCGGGAGTGTAGGATGATGGGAAATGCGTCTGTGTAGAGAGAGAGCTAGGATTACACACAGACCCAGTGAAACCCTTCATGACCCAAGATTACATAAAGCAAAGAAACAATTACTAATAATTTACAGTATGTAGGGAAACTAAACAACTTCACTAGAATCTCACTGCTGGGGGTCTCGCTGCCTCTCTAATGACTCTCTGAATGGTATTTTTGCTGGTATATTTTACCTTTTTCTGTTTTTCTCCAGTCAGCAAAACCACAGTGATGTGTTCTTAGTTCTTCATTAAAGTGCTGTTGTGTAACTCTGCCTGTATTCGGGTCTGTAGCTGCATATCAGGAAAACTGAAGTCATTAGAGCTGCAGATAAAGTTCCAACCTAGTAGCACCACATTAAAAACCTTAATGATTTTTACACTGATCACCACCTCCTCGTTTCTACACTCACTGTCCATTTTATCAGCTCCACTGACCATATAGAAGCACTTACATATACATACATTACATACTTTTTTTTAAACCCCCTTTCACCCTGTTCTTCAATGGTCAGGACCCCCACAGAGCAGGTATTATTTAGGTGGTGGATGATTCTCAGCACTGCAGTGACACTGACATGGTGGTGGTGTGTTAGTGTGTGTTGTGCTGGGATGAGTGGATCAGACACAGCAGCGCTGCTGGATTGAGAATAGTCCACCAACCAAAAATATCCAGCCAAACAGCGCCCCGTGGGCAGCGTCCTGTGACGACTGATGAAGGTCTAGAAGATGACCGACTCAAACAGCAGCAATAGATGAGCGATCGTCTCTGACTTTACGTCTACAAGGTGGACCGACTAGGTAGGAGCGTCTAATAGAGTGGACAGTGAGTGGACACGGTATTTAAAAACTCCAGCAGCGCTGCTGTGTCTGATCCACTCATACCAGCCCAACACACACTAACACATCACCACCATGTCAGTGTCACTGCAGTGCTGAGAATAATCCACCAGATGGACTACAGTCAGTAATTGTATATGGTAAGTGGAGCTGATAAAATGGACAGTGTGTGTAGAAACAAGGAGGTGGTTTTAATGTTATGACTGATCGGTGTATTTACTTAGCTGTGATTCTCTCTGCAGATCAGGACAGAACAGCGACCCCTGCTGGCCATCATTCACCTGGACTCACCTGTGATTCCTGAACACGCCGTAGTGTGAAGTAAACTTAGCATTACAAAAGCTACAAACGTAGGAACGTCCAGTAGTGATCTGATAGATGAAAGTCCCATTCATCAAATCCAGATGTGAAATTTCCTCTTTTTTTAAGTCTCAGCACATGAGCAGCTTGGTGACACTTAATTTAATTTAAACTCTTTGAGACATGAAGACTCTGAATAATCTCCTGAACGACTCTGACACTTTAATTCTGGTTTATTTGCTGTTCGGTCGGTTATGAGTTCTATTCTCCTCTCCTGTGATGAGACATTTTTTACCCAGAAGAACCTCTGACTCAGTCCTGACCTTTTCATTTCTGACATTTTGCTTATGAAGCTAAACACAGAATAAAAGAAGAGCAGAATTAGCTTCTGTACGCTGAATGATCCGAGCGTTAGAGCGTGAATTTTTTTAGACCGTTCATCACTCGGCGGTGACGGACGCGACATCCATCATTTCTGCATCGTCGTTAGCATAAACAGCGAGTATGTACGTTTATCCTAACTGTATACATTTACATTTACATTTTCGGCATTTATACTGTGACAGTACATGTCTAAGCAATTGAGGGATATAAGGGCCTTGCTCAAGGGCCCAGCAGTGGCGACCTGGCAGTGGTGGGCTTGAACCAGCGACCTTTGGATTACTACTCCAGTACCTTAACAGCTTAGCTCTATCTCTATACAGACACAACATCCTACACTCCCGAGAAGAGGGCGTGTCTAAATCCTTAGCTCCCTTAAAATGCTCCTACTGAGGCGCCTTAATTCTGAGTGATGATCTGACTGAATGACGAGGGAGCGCCCGACGCCTCCTCAGCGCTGAGGATCAATCCCAGCATTCAGTGCGGCACGATTCTCCTTTTTCTCACAAAGAACTACAAACGTGGCGGACGAACGAAACGTGGAGCAACCAACAGAGTTCTTATCACATGTAAATAAATACTCGTTGATGTTTAATCTGTATAAAGGTGTAATTATACGAGTGTCGTTTATTTGTAAATTGGGGCGTCAGGGACAGTTTAGGCGTTTTCGGGAGACGTTAGCTGGCGTGCTAGCGGGTTGAACGTCCTGATGCTAACTGTGTTAGCTTAGTAAGCATGTAAATAACCTGATTATGAGTCCAGGTCTTATTAGAATCCTCTCTACTGAGGCAGCTGATCATGTAGGGGAGTAGTAGGGAGCAGGGCCGGTCACTAGGTTCTCACACAGACTCCATTTGACCAGAAGTTTGTGGACATAAAGAACTGACCTACGTTGAATGATTTGCATATTGGTGCATATCGTTCTTTTTGCTATAAGTTGCCACAGGCTCATCATCCATCACATTAGTAATGACAGCAACATCATTAATGCACAATCGTTAGCATAATTAGTGGAGCATCACCAAGTATGCACATTTCCACCTGTAGTGAAGCTAAATACTGTTTAAAAACGTTTCCTTTACCATGAAAGACCGAAGCTGCCGAATAAACCATGACGTACCAATAAATCATTCCATTCCTTCTGGAACCTAAATATTTTACCATCTGTATGCCCGAAGCAATACAGAGCATTTATAATCTGTGGCCTTACAATCAGAGGTGAACATTATAGCCATAATTATTGTTTCTACACTCACTGTCCATTTTTTTAAATTTTAAGTAAAATTAAAAGTTTTTAAATACCGTGTCCACTCACTGTCCACTCTATTAGACACTCCTACCTAGTCGGTCCATCTTGTAGATGTAACGCTTTATGGGCTAGACGGACAGGAGGGCGGACACACATGCAAAGATGTGATATAGAAACTATATTTAATAATAATAAATGACAAAACAGAACACTACACAAGACACAGATACAGACAAGAACCTATGCTAAACTACTAAACAAACAAACAAAGCTAAACAGGTACACAGAACTAAACATAGACTAAGCTAGGCTAAACAAAGACAAAGGCTAAATGAGACTGATCATACTAAATGTGCTAAACAGGTTAACAAGGACTAAACAGAGGATAACACACACAGGCTAACAAACAGGGGCTAGGCTAACAGACAAAGACTTAGGCTAACAGACAAAGACTTAGGCTAACAGACAAGGACTAGGCTAATAGACACGAACAGGCTAACAGACAAGGACTAGGCTAATAGACACGAACAGGCTAACAGACAGGATCCGGAAAACTGACAGAATATCGCAGAGTAACTAACGGACAGGGATACCAGGACAGAGATACCAGGACAGAGATACCAGGACAGAGATACCAGGACAGAGATACCAGGACAGAGATACCAGGACAGAGATACCAGGACAGAGATACCAGGACAGAGATACCAGGACAGAGATACCAGACACAAACAGAGTTACACCGCCAATAATCTCCAACCTGCCCATTGCCCCAGCTCTCCTTATAAATGCTCCTTGATGAGGAGCAGCTGGGGCTGATTAGCTCAGGGAGCCAATCACCTGTGAGGCATGGCAGGGGAGTGAGTGTGCACACAGAGAAGAGGGGCGTGGCACATATGAGCACACCGAGGCTAGCAGTGTGACAGTAGATGTAAAGACGGAGACGATCGCTGTATACCGTAACTGTAATGTAAGCCGCTTTGGATAGAGGCGTCTGCTAAATGCCGTAAATGTAAATGTTTATACATTTGGAGCCACACTGGACAGGTGAATAATAACTAAATGGTCATTTTGTGGTCACTGGATACGACTTTGGGTTCTTGACAAATGACAAATCCAAGTTGAGCAGAATATTATATTAATAATATTATACTACTTTACAGTCATTACTAAGAAAAAAACCTTCATCTTTTTTGCTTCGATATGAGAAAAGCTTTTATCTCTGATGAATAGGCGTCATTCCTTATATCTGCTAATTGTGGTGTAATGTTCTGTACGTCTGGCAAAGTGATGAGTTGTCTGACTTTATAGCTTAATTACACTAATTATTCACTCACTCGTGTTTTAAAGCCTCAGTTTCAGCATTAGCGTGAACTGCTTTTAAACGTGACGCGGAGGAGATGATTTTAACCCGGGCCGCACGAAGAGAACTGATTTATATGATATAAACCCTGATTTATTTCTAGGATTTGTTTGTTTTGCGGTGGCTGATCGAGGTTCCGCTTGTTTACCTCCAGAAACGAGTAATAAATACCAACATCTAATCAATAGCAGTTGGATAGATATAAAGAGGAATCAGGAATCATTCCTCATCCTGATAGATCAATGTAAACAATGTCTGGAAACACGATAACAGAACAGTCGGTATCTGCAGGGTTTTCTGTAGGTGTTCCGTACTGCAGGGTTCCTTCAGACGGCAGAACGCTGTGGAACTATCAACCTGGAAAAATAAGGTGAGATGAGAAATAAAACAAAGACTACAGGTGATTAGATTGGAGAATTTATTGGCACGATCGTGGGTTCTGTTTAAGAACAAGGAACAATGCCGTGCCCCTACCTTTATACTACACATTGAGTGTTGGACTTTGGAACCTCCATTCTGTGCTAACTGTTGTTTCTTATCTGCTTACAACAGCTTAACGACAGATATGTTGCTTATCTCTGTGTTTTAGATTCCCGGCCACATCTCAAGCAGCCAAATAAGGATTTTACAATCCTACACAAGCAGCAAAATACTGATATTCAGGTGATATCAAACATAATATCTCATTTTTCCATAACAACCGTCTTTTTCTTCGGTTCTGAGCAAAAATCGCTGCTTTTGGAAGCTGCTCACCGGCCGAATCTCCCAGTGTGAGCGCTGCGACGAGGCCCGTCTACAATTCACCAATTGAAGGATGACTCGAAACTAATGACTCCCAGGTGGCACAGCGGGATATTTTACTAGCACACCAGCGCTGAGATTCTAAACACCCCGGTTCGAATCTCCGCTCTGCTATCGGCCAGCTGGGTCCCATCTAGCGGGCACCACCTGCAAGGCAGACGGAGCAGCAGACAAAATCAGCCATTGAGTCTGCTGGGTAGGAAAAGGCCGAACTAAGTGGACGGACTGTGTAGGGACCCTGGTTAGCAAACCGAGGCGCCTGTGCAGAAGTGGATGAGCTTCATGTACGAATCCACTGAAGCACTGGCGAAAAAACACACTAGCACACCACAGCTGGGATCTCGAGTACATCGTATTGAATCTCAGCTCTGCCATCCGGCTGGGCTGGGTGGCTACATGAACAACGATTGGCTGCTGTTCAGGGTGGGATAAGCCAGACCAGGGTTCCTCAAAACTGGTGCAATAATGCTGATCAGGGTGTGGCTCTACGTGCACAAGACTGATCCGTATATGAACTCGCCTCTTGCAGGTGAAAAAATGAAGTCGGTACTGAGCATGTGTCGGAGGGGGCGTGGGTCAGTTGCGAAGCTCTGGATACGACTAGATTAGGGGAGAACCTGGGGGGAAAACCCTAAAACAATTGAGGGTTAAGGGCCTTGCTCAAGGGCCCAACAGTGGCAACCTGGCAGTGATGGGGCTTGAACCAGCAACCTTCTGATTACTAATCCAGTGCCTTAACTGCTTAAGCAATTTCTGTTTACTTGATACGGCTGTTCCCATTAGGAAGCGCGACGCCGAATCCCGGAGGACCCTGGAACTCTGGGGATGGAAATGGTGCGTCTGTATCGACTGTTCAGTTCGTATCTATAAAATAAAACGTCCTCTTTATTTCCCAGCATGCCTCCTGTCCCGGCAGTTATTTATTGCACACGTTGGATGTGCACTCGCTCACAGCCAGACGCTCCGATCAGAGGAACCGTCGTTTGTATAAAACGCCACAGAATAAATGTGATGCAGCGCATCAGTAGCACAAAAATACGCGGCCTGATGACCAATCCGTCATTAACCGAGATAATGGAGCAGATCCTCCAGATCTCACATCTAATTCTGCTGAGGAACACGCCTCCAACTAAAAATACACGCTGAGAATCGTGCTCATGCTAAATAACTTTGGCGTTGCCAGACAGGCAGATTAATGAAGTCCTGAGCAACACACGTCGTATTAAAACATACGTTATAAACAGCGCTAAAACACGCCAGCCCACCAGTGCTGCTCAGTCGAGCTCTCAGCCAGGCAGCCGGGCGCCTATGTGCAGACTCACGATAGGGAGCCCTAGTCGGTGGTGCAAGTGTGGCCCCTGCTGTCCGCTCTGGATGCCTGGACAAGGGACGGCCAATCATAACTTCCAGTTCGTTGACTGTGACCACACCGCTGGTAGGTGAAAAGAAGCGATTACTGTCAGCGGTTAGTTGCGCTCATGTCAGTCTCAGCCTTCTCGATCAGAGGTGCGGGTGGCATCAGCGACGAGAAAGAGATGGTGTACGAGGAGGGTATATTCTCCTGACACGCCCCTCCCTCCGTCCCCTTTCTTATTCCCCCGTACTTCGGTGGATTGGCGCGTGAGGTCGGTCTCACACATGGAGAGTCACGCCCTAATCTCCACGTTCCGGCAGACTAGTGGCCAATTTTATCTGCTGCAGGCACTAGGGGCGCCCAGCCAACCGGTAGCAGAGCTGAGATTCCAACTTCGGGGAGTTCAGAGTCCCAGAGCTGGTGCACTAGATGTTTTTTGGAAATCTTTTCGGGTGCATGAATGATTCCGCTTCCAACCCAAGGCTGCACGTCATGTCCGTCCCCACAGACGAGGCGAGTCCAAGATTGCTGCGAGCCTCACAGATGTCTACTGGAACTACTGATTTTGGAACTACTGACAAGAATACTTGGTAATAAAACCAGTACCCTTGATTCTGAGGTTTTTTTTTTGGTAGCCTTTGGTCTTGGACCTGGTCCGAGAGTCTAACCAGGTAACAACAGGAGCAAGACCTGGACACCCTGGACAGTGTGCTGATTCATTGCAGGGCGGACACACCCAGCCACACCCACACACACACATCGCAAGAGTTGCTAATCCACCTATTGGTATCTTAAGTGGTGACAGAAAACAGGCGTCCCTAGAGTAAACCCACCCTGGAACTTCACAGAGAGTAAACGAAGCCAAGCCCCTGGTACCACCAACACGACTGGCATCGCAACCAAATGGATAAAGTGCCAGACCAGACTAACACAACGCTCCTAACGGCAGCACGTCCAGATTCACCGGTGATTTGTTCAGCACAGGCGGTTTGAGGATTTTCTCATTTCCTGCCCTCACAGCGGCACCGAGAACTGGCACACATGAGTGATGAGCTTTGGTGCTTCGCTTTCAGTACAAATTGCGCACGTGGCACTCGCGGGCAGCTGAAATCAGCAGGCTTTTATCAGCACGAATGTAAACACGCCGTCCAAAACGTCCAAAACATCCAACATGAGCGGCTAAATCGTTCAGATTTTACTAAATGAGAAATGGTTCCAGCGGCGGGTTCGAGATGTAGCGCAGAACCAGAGGATTCAGATGAATCTTTATTAGATGAATCGTTTTAGGTGAATCTTTATTAGATGAATCGTTTTGAGGTGAATATTTTTTGGGTGACTATTTTAAGTGCATCTTTATTAGTTGAATCTTTTTGAAGTGACTTTTAAGGTGAATTTTTATTAGGTGAATCGTTTTAAGGTGAATCTTTATTAAGTGAATCGTTTTAAGGTGAATCTTTATTAGGTGAATCTCTTTTAGGTTAACAGTTTTAGGTGAATCGTTTTTAGGTGAATCATAAATTAGGTGAATCTTTATTAGGTGAATCGTTTTTAGGTGAATCTTTTTTTGGGGTGAATCTTTTTTAGGTGAATCGTTTGGACCTGGTGTGTGAACCTCATTAATTAATTGTTTTAGGTGAATCATTTCAGGTGAATCTTTATTAGGTGAATCATATCATGTGATTCTTTATTATGCAAATCTTTTTAGGTGAATCTTTGTAGGTAAATCTCTTTTAAGTGAATCTTTTTTTAGTTGAATCTTTATTAGGTGACTCTTTTTAAGGTAAATCTTTGTTGGAAAAATCTTTATTAGGTTACTTTTTAAGTGAATCGTTTTCAGGTGAATCATTAATTGAATAATTTTTAGGTGAATCGTTTTTAGGAAAATCATTATTAATTAAATCTTTATTAGGTGAATCATTTTTCAGTGAATCGTTTTAGGTGATTCATTTTTAGGTGAATCGTTTTAGGTGAATCGTTTGGACCTCGTGTGTAAACCTCATGCAGAACAAACGCAGCATCGAGGCTGAAGATGATCTGCATACTGAAATCACACCTTCACCTCCAAGCAGTTGGAGAAGTCATTATCAGAACTGTGCAGGAGTTCTGGAGACGAGAGGAGAGACGTCACTAATCTAAACATTTAACATCCAAATATTTTTTTTTAAACAATAAAAAAGGTCGATACCAAAAATCCACAGATTTTACATCATACTGACAGAGCAGTAGAAGAATTGCTTTCCATATAATTTTGAAGATATCCTAACAGTCCTAACAACACTGCTGCACCTAATACACTCATACAGATACACAGTGCTGCTGGAATTTTTAAACACCGTGTCCACTCACTGTCCACTCTATTAGACACTCCTACCTAGTCGGTCCACCTTGTAGATGTAAAGTCAGAGACGATCGCTCATCTATTGCTGCTGTTTGAGTCGGTCATCTTCTAGACCTTCATCAGTCGTCACAGGACGCTGCCCACGGGGCGCTGTCGGCTGGAGGTTTTTGGTTGGTGGACTATTCTCAGTCCAGCAGTAACAGTGAGGTGTTTAAAAACTCCAGCAGCGCTGCTGTGTCTGATCCACTCATACCAGCACAACACACACTAACACACCACCACCATGTCAGTGTCACTGCAGTGCTGAGAATCATCCACCACCTAAATAATACCTGCTCTATGGGGGTCCTGACCATTGAAGAACAGGGTGAAAGGGCATGTAGAGAAACAGATGGACTACAGTCAGTAATTGTAGAACTACAAAGTGCTTCTATATGGTAAGTGGAGCTGATAACATGGACAGTGTAGAAACAAGGAGGTGGTTTTAATGTTCTTGTTCCACAGAGGGGGCGAGTGGGTAAAAACACACGTCAGGTAGGACACACGTCACCAAATTTAAGCCGTGTTACGTCAAGACGAGTTCGTAAACGCGCCCACTTCCCAAATACCACAGTCAGAAGTCTGCGCACCCCAGAACAGGCCTGTTTTTCCTTATTCTTCAGCACTTTCTATATTTAAACACAATAATAAAGATATATAATGAAATATTAAAGTGCTAAACGATGCTGTGATCCAGAAAACGATCAGAACTTTAAAGATTCATGTTTTTATCTTAACTGGCTTCAATTCACTGATGACGTACAGCGTTTTTAACACTTCTGTAGGAGCTTTCACATCAGTTTACTTCAATCGAGAGCGCTGGAATATGACTGCTTCTGTTTAGCACTATTATTATTTCAAACATGAGCAGCTCTTTTATTTGGACGCTTTTGTTTTTGTAATTGTCATTTATTCTGAGCCTAAATGTGTTGTTATTATACAGTAGTACATTTTGTTCATAAAGGGAACACAACATATACAAATGACCACAGCATCACCTAGTGGAGGAGCAGAATGACTGCTGACCATCACTAAAGACTGTATAGTGCATAACTGGGCATTGTACGGTCCCCGGGGCCCATCGGGCCCTTTTGTCTGTCCCCGGCCGGCCCGCATGAGGTTTGTTTGTTTATTAGGTTTTTAACGTCATGTTTTACACTTTGGTTCCATTCATGACAGGAACGGTAGTCACTCATTACACAGGGTTCATCAGTTCACAAGGTTATATCGAACACAGTCATGGACAATTTTGTATCTCCGTTTTTGGACTGTGGGAGGAAACCGGAGCACCCGGAGGAAAGCCACGCAGACACGGGGAGAACATGCAAACTCCACACAATAAGGACCCGGACCGCCCCACCTGGGGATCGAACTATGGGTTTTCAAGTCGATCATAAAGCGACGTGTTTAGTTTGTGAAGAACAGACGACTGTGTTTAGAGATTATAGTTCTAACGACACAGAGAAATACAAAAACATGGTGTAGGAAAATCCAACAAGAACAAATGACTGAAACATAGCAAATAATGTCATTAAACTCCAAACAAAATAGCAATTGAACTTTGTGTAAAGTTCATTAAAAAAGCTGCACATTTTGTTTGCACTTGTGTTTGTGAAATTTGATTAAACAGTAAAAAATAAAGAACGTTTTTACTCTGCCTGCTTCTCATTTTCAATGCCTGATTGTAACATTTACTCATACCAGTAACTGTACAGTTTACTGCCTTTAATAAAGAGACAGAATGAATATTAAGCAGAATTAAGCTCCACAACAGTCCCAGTTTCTCATGTGGACCCTCATTGCCCACCTCTGGTTTAGAGAAAGGCTATCAAAGGAAACGTTGGATAAAAAGTGGACTTTTGCTAAAGCTCATCAAATAAAAGAGGTCCATGACTGCCTGATGGTTTAGTGTGTGAATGATGCAGACCAAGGGGGCCTGATCTTAGCCATCTAGAACCAGAGCTTGATCTAATAGAACTATTCGGATGTTTGAAGACCTCTGGATTCACAAGGTGAATAAAACTGCAGTTCCATCAGTCATATGTGGACAAGATTTCTTATTAGTAGGTCTGGCACAACCCGATAAAAACCCTTAGCACAACGCAGAAGTCTAGACAAAAGTGGTACCCAAACCTCAAAGCATGAGTCCACCTACTGGCATGTTGGGATGAGAACATGTAATACTTTTGAGACAGTGAGTGAAGTCAAAAAATTAATCTAGAACCCAGAACTTGTTGCTGTGCAGCACCACTGAGCCAGCTATAACATTTATAGAGCCCATGGTCTTTGGAAAAAGGTGCCTAGATGTATACTGCCACCTGTTGTCCAGTTTAGTTTCCTACAACATCTAGAATAGAATAGATAAGATAAAATATGTACAGTAAGTACATTTACATTTAGCAGACGCTTTTTATCCAAAGCGACATACAGTAGTGTGACAGTATTCAGTCTGAGCAATTGAGGGTTCAGGGCCTTGCTGAAGGGCCCAACAGCAGCAACCTGGCAGTGGTTGGGCTTGAACCAGCAACCTTTTGATGACTAGTCCAGTACTTTACCTGCTAGGCTACAGCTGCACTGTATAATGCCTTTATGTGTCTTATATACATATACAGGTGTACAGTACAATGAACTTCTCTTTCTGCATATCCCAGCTTGTTTGGAAGCTGGGGTCAGAGCGCAGGGTCAGGCATTGTACGGAGAGGGTTAAGGACCTTGCTCAAGAGCCCAACAGTGACTGAAAAGCAGAGCTGGGATTCGTACTCTCAAGCTTCTGATTGATAGCCCAATGCTCTACCCACTATACCACTGTATATATTGTATATTTCCTGAATCACTTGGTTCCACCAGTGAACTAAATACACCCTATGGCCAAAAGTACGTGGACATCCTCCTGTTTATCACTTTAAGGTTTTTCAGCCACACCCATTATAAATCAATTACAGAAAATAATAATGGAAAATTAAATCAGTTATAGAAAATGAATGATACGCTTCCAACTGTGTATTAACAATCTGAGGAGAGTGGCTTTTCAGTTCCAGCAAACTGTTCCACTGTGCAAAAGTAAGGTCCATAAAACGAAGCTTGACCACACCATCGGGGAATACCTTTGTAATGAATTGGAATGTCGACTGAAACCAGGCCTTCTGGTCCAACACCCAGCAAATGACCTAGCAAATGCTCATCTGACCGAGTGGGCACAAAATCCCAAAGATTAGGTTCAAAATCTAATCCCAAAAGGGCTTGCCAATGGGTTGCCAAGTTCATATTCATTCTAATGGTTTTGGGATTGGACAATAAATTATAGACACCCTTAAGACTTAATGTTAGTATTAATGAATAATAGTAGTGATTGTGCATTTATGTTCACACGAGTAAAATTAAGAAATAATAAAATATAATGTTAATTTTACGTGTTTGTGTTTCACTTATATTATTCATTAAATGCACAAATAAGGTAAGATCACAGTGTTCCGCACAGTCCCACCTGACTGGGGAGCAAATTACTCACATAAATCTCAATAAAACAAATACCCTTGTAAAGAATTGTAAACAAAATATCACTGCAAACTGTGTTCACTTACCTTTATTGTATAAAAACTATTATAAATCGTTTAATCTAATTAAAATTCGTGTTATTAAGTGTACGTAACACTGTTACGGATGTAAACAGTGCATATTAAACGTACTATTATAAAGTTAGGATTCTAAAACCGGGGTATTTAGAAACTGTTCTGTGTTTTAGTGCTTAGTAGACTGATAAAACGATATTTTTATTTGGAAATAAGTTATTAAATGTAAAAGTGTTCGGTGTAGAAACGTTGCCTACCTGCATAAATACTTCAGCTGCACGGGTTCGCTATACGCATGCGCGTTATCATCGCGACCGTTACAGCGTTGCCACCACCTTAAAAATCCCCCCGGACATTCATTTCATCCGCTATATTAGATATTCATTCATTCATTGTCTGCTGGTTTATCCTGGTCAGGGTCGCGCAGGGTGCAATTCGCTGGGCGAAAGGGAGGAAACACCACAGACAGATCGCCAGTACACTTTTATACAAAGCTACTTACAACTGACTGAATACAATTACAACAATTGAGGGTTAGGGGCCCTGCTCAGCAGCCCTGCTTAGGGACCTAACAACAGAAACTTCAGAGGTAGGGCTTGAACCAGCAACCTTCTGATTACTAGTCCAGTACCTTATACAATTGGCTTTAGTTTCTCATACCCCTCCCATGTTCGTCATCCACTGGTTATCACTATAATACATAAAGTTCCATTTATTTCTTGCCTGTCTCAGTGGTCATGGTCCTGGTCTATCCTGAACATTAATTCCACTTTCACCAGCTTTGTACATGTTATTTTTTATCTTTAATAGCCACTTTGTCCTGATAAAGATCACAATGGGCTAAGGCTTCCAGTAAACCATGGTTGCAAGGTAGGAGTACACCGGTATAGTGAACAAGGCCATGTTATGGCACATCATGGGGCAATATGGAGCTGCCAATTCCCCATAGGTACCCCGAGATGTACTTATAAGAAAGCAACATAGACACAGGACTAACCTACACTACCAGCCCCAAATGAATTTGTTCACAAAGTACCTACAAAAAAAACTAAGCAAGGACTGTTTTATGTTTTGGAAGCAGAAGCAGAGTTATTGTCTAGCCAACAATGGTCATTATTCCTACACCATGAGTATTAAGAGTTAATCCTGCCACATAACTGACCTAGAAAGATAAACAGATATATAAATGAGGCTGGCAGAGACTTGAATCTGTTTACATACAGATCAACCCTAGTGCCCACATATTTTAATGGAAAATGTACAATCAGGTTGTGCCAGTTATTGCCAAAACACTGCATGCCATCTACCACCAAGTATTTATAATTTAGTCTATGGCTCTGCAAATCTTCTCAAATGCCCCCATTTTAGTGTTGGTTTTCATGCCGAACATGTGCTATATCTAACTTTTGCCATTCACTGGACTTGGTCTCAAACTTTCAGGTCTACTGCAACATTAGCTTCCAGGTCAAGATGGATTACTGAGGTCTATAACTAAACAGGCATAAATATTCCAGATGTAACACCACATTAACATCTTCTGAACATTGTGATTTAAACAAAGCCACAAGTTTGAAACAAGCAATTAAAGATATAGCTCAATGCAATTATGGTTTAAAAAGGTGATCACTAAAGCAAGCTACTAGTTTCCTTAATTTAAACTTCAGTAAGGTCTAGTGACACATCTTGGCTTTCCATGTTGTGTATATAAAGCAAAGTTAAAAATGCTTAGTTAAAACTTCAGGCATAACCAAAAATATTGCCAGCCATAGTTTAAGTCCCCCAGCCTTACCCAGACCATGCTAAAGTGCCAAGACTGGTATCATTGACTCAAGAACTGGTATCATTGTACAGAACAGTTTCTGGTACAACTTGAGTACAACCACTTTTTACATTTAAGTTTCTGCTGTTAAAGCAGTACCTTCTAGAGTATTTTGCAGTTTTATTAGAAAGAAAACCCTTTTAGTATGAAACTGCCAGTAAAAGCATTTCTGGAAACCCATAGACCAAGGATGTTACAAGCACAACCGTTCTAAAAACCCAAAATGCCAAAGTAGAGGCAAGTGTGACATTTTAAACCCAATTAACACAGGTTAGTGAGCAGCAAGTTTTACAAAAGCTGAGACAACTAATCAATTATTGGCAAAAGAGTTTATTACTGAACATGAGTACAGACTTAATGCATCACCATTTAACTAAACTAAGCAAGTTTCCTTTGGAGAGGGTATCTTGAGTAAGGCTCAACCTTTTTTGTGAAGCTAGAGCCAGATGAGCCTTGACTTTGTGATCCACTGGAGACAAGAACATCAGAAGAGGACAAACCCGTGGAGACAGCACTGGAAGCACAGGATGGTTGCTTCACTGCCGAACTTGAAGCAGCTCCTAGTTGGCTGAAGTCCCTCTGTGACTGCATACCTTGACTCCACAACTGATTGTAAGTGGAGCTTTGGCTTTGTGAAGCTTCAGTTGACCTGCTTGAGGAAACACTAGAAGCAGATGAGCCACTGGATGCTACATTCATTCCAGAGGACGATCCCAGGTTAAAGTTTTCCTGCACCTGGGTACCTTGTCTCTGCATGCCATCATAGGAAGACAAGTGCCCTTGAGCCATCCCATAGCCAGTTGAACTTTGAGAAGCACCAGTCGAGGAGCCACTTGGGGTTGCTTTTGAGCTAGTGGCCTGCTGACCAACTGTTAAACCTGAACCAGAGACTTTCTGGGTGTTTCGACTCAAAATGCTCTGCACACCACCATACATGCTGGGAAATCCTTGAGAAAAGTCATAGCTGGCTGGGCTTTGAGGAACACTGGAAACAGAGGAGCTACTGGATGTTTTCACACCAGGGGGCAGCAGAAAGTTGAAGCTGCCCTGTGTCTGGGTACCCTGCATTTGTATGCTAGCATAGGGAGACAGAGATCTCTGAGGAGACAGAGGTATCCAAGAAGACCCATAGCCAGTTGAGCTTAGACTTTGAGAAACACTCCTGGAGGTGGAAGCAGCATCACTAGATGTTACTTGTGAACCAGAGGTTTGCTGACCCACCGTTAGGCCAGAAGTAAAGCCTTGCTGGGCAGCTTGACTCAAACCGCTCTGTACACCACCAGAACTGCTGGACAGTCTTTGAGAGGAGCCATAGCCAGATGAGCTTTGCATGCTACCATAGGAGGACAGAGATCCCTGAGAGGACGATTGGCCAGTTGAGCTTAGACTTTGAGAAACACTTTTGGAGGTGGAAGCAGCGTCACTAGATGTTACTTGTGAACCAGAGGTTTGCTGACCCACCGTTAGACCAGAAGTAGAGCCTTGCTGGGCAGTTTTACTCAGAGTGCTCTGCACACCACCAGAACTGCTGAAAAGTCCTTGAGAGGAGCCATAGCTAGTTGAGCTTTGAGAAACATCACTAGATCTGCTGGAGGCAACACTGGAAGCAGAGGAGCTACTGGAAGCATCACTGGAAGCAGAGGAGCTACTGGAAGCCCTCACTCCAGAGGGCTGCAGTAGATTAAGGCTGCCCTGTATGTAGGTAGCAGGCCTCTGCTTGCCACCATAGAAAGACACAGGTCCCCAAGAAGCAGAGCCTAGCTGGGCAGTTTGACTCAAACCACTCTGTACACCACCAGAACTGCTGGAGAGTCTTTGAGAGGAGCCATAACCAGATGAGCCTTGCATGCTACCATAGGAAGACCCCAGAGAGGACAATTGGCCAGTTGAGCTTAGACTCTGAGAAACACTTTTGGAGGTGGAAGCAGCATCACTAGATGTTACTTGTGAACCAGAGGTTTGCTGACCCACTGTTAGACCAGAAGTACAGCCTTGATTGGCAGTTTGACTCAAACCACTCTGTATACCACCAGAACTGCTGGAGAGTCTTTGAGAGGAGCCATAACCAGATGAGCCTTGCATGCTACCATAGGAAGACCCCAGAGAGGACAATTGGCCAGTTGAGCTTAGACTTTGAGAAACACTTTGGGAGGTGGAAGCAGCATCACTAGAGGTTACTTGTGAACCAGAGGTTTGCTGACCCACTGTTAGACCAGAAGTAAAGCCTTGATTGGCAGTTTGACTCAAACCACTCTGTAGACCACCAGAACTGCTGGAGAGTCTTGAGGAGCCATAACTAGATGAGCCTTGCATGCTACCATAGGAAGACCCCAGAGAGGACAACTGGCCAGTTGAGCTTAGACTTTGAGAAACACTCCTGGAGGAGGAAGCAGCATCCCTAGATGTTACTTGTGAACCAGAGGTTTGCTGACCCACTGTTAGACCAGAAGTAAAGCCTTGATTGGCAGTTTGACTCAAACCACACTGTACACCACCAGAACTGCTGGAGGAGACATAGCCAGTTGAACTTTGAGAAGTGCCAGTGGAGGAGCCACTTAGGGTTGCTTTTGAGCTATTGGACTGCTGACCAACTGTTAAACCTGAACCAGAGACTTTCTGGCCATTTTGACTCAAAATGCTCTGCAACCCATACCGGTTAAATCCTTGAGAGGAGCTGTAGCTATCTGAGCTTTGAGAAACAGCACTAGAGCTGCTGGAGGCAACATTGGAAGCAGAGGTACTACTGGAAGATGTTTTCACACCAGAGGGCAGCAGAAAGTTAAAGCTGCCCTGTGTCTGGGTACCCTGCCTCTGTATGCTACCATAGGGGGACAGAGATCTCTGAGGAGACAGAGGTATCCAAGAAGACCCATAGCCAGTTGAGCTTAGACTTTGAGAAACACTTTTGGATGTGGAAGCAGCATCACTAGATGTTACTTGTGAACCAGAGGTTTGCTGGCCTACTGTTAAACCTGTTGCAGAGCCCATTTGGCTTAAGCCTCCTTGCAGCTTGGTACCTGAAGTCTGCACACCATGGCTGCTGGAAAAGCCTTGAGACAATCCAACGTTTCCATACAAGTTAGGTTTACTATACTGGTTCAACCTTGCAGCTTGGGATTGGCCACTCTGGATTGCAGACTGGTACTGACCAGCTTGCTGCCATGCATTTGTTCCCTGGGAAGACCTGGCAATGGTGCTACCAGATGCTACATTACCCTGGGCATTAAGACCAGATGTGGTAAAGAACACGGAATTTACCTGGGGAACAGAAGCAGAAGATCTTGGGTTTTGGTCAAGTCCGTCAGAAGAATACCATTTAGAGCTCAAGTACTGTGCACCATAGTTAGCTTGAGGAGTTGAAACCAGACCACTCCCTGAACTCTGAGACTGAGCCATAGAACTGCTAACTGGTCTAGCTTGGTAATTAGTCACCAACAGATTTGAGAGCTTTGACTGTCCTGAGGGTTGAGCAAGCACATTATCTTGAAGCCAGGTGACTGAATCATATTGGCTAGGTGCTGCTTGGATCCTTGAGCTATCACGTCTTTGGAAACCTTGATCATCGGCTACAGAGACAAGCCCACCAGCGGACACACGGGTTAAAGAATCTGGCATGAAGACGGCAGCTGAAACCTGGGGGCTGCGCAACACGAAGTCAGGGCTGTGAACAACAGAAGCATAGTCACTGGAAGAACTGGAGACCTGGGATTGGGTCAACAGATTTGAGAGCGTCGACAGTCCTGAGGATTGAGCAAGCACATTATCTTGAAGCTGGGCAGTTGAGGCATATTGGATAGGTGCTGCTTGGATCCTTGAGCCATCACGTCTTTGGAAACTTTGCACATCGGCTACAGAGACAAGCCCACCAGAGGACACACGGGTTAAAGAATCTGGCATGAAGACGGCACCTGAAACCTGGGGGATGTTCAACACAAAGCCAGGTCTGTGAACAACGGAAGCATCGTCACTGGAAGAACTGGAGACCTGGGATTGGGAAACCAGTTCATCTGAACTCTGCACGTTTCCATCAAGTTCAGATTGTGCACCAGCAGAACCACTCAACAGGACGTTAGAGGAGTAGGGTCCAACAGAAACACTCAGTTGAACAGGTGCAGACTGGCCTTCCTGAGGGAGCAAATCAGAAGCAGCTTGTGCGGAGACAACGCCGAATCCAAGTCCATCAGCTCCGGATATGAAAGACTGGACCCCAGAAGAGTCGGCTGGATCTTGCAGCTGTGTAGCAATAGAATTGCTAATCCGGTCATACTCTTCTTCTAGACAGATGAAATTAAAGTTAAACAAAGCATTTATTTAAGAGTTGGACACTTGTGATAAGGTAACAGCTTACCTGCACGTCCTGTTGCATCACTCAAGAGAAATAAAGCAATGCAGAGCAACCAAAGCCTACGAGACAAAACATTAAAGAAATTAACTTTATTATCTTGCATTAATAAACATCATTCAATATCTTTAATATTTACTTGAACCTACCGGTTACACTTCCTCATCTTAAGCCAACACGTGACCCAGTCTTACAGAACAGCCACTTCAAACCTGACCCAGAAATTCCAAAGGAATAGCAACAGCTACAACACGCCTGTCTTTTAAGCCAGCTAGCTAACAAGGCTCACCTGCTGATGTCACATGACTCTTAATTGCAAACTGATTGGTTGTGCTTGGCCATACATGATCTGAGTGCAAAGCGTTTTCCAAAATAAACCCACTACAAATATTCTACGCATGAAATCAGACTTAATAATGCGATTTAATTCATAAAACTATTATTTTATTATATAAATAATATATTATTTTATTATATAAATAATATTATATAAGTGATTATTAAATAAAAAGTGTAACAAAAACATTGTTGAACCTTTTTGAACCACAAGACAAACCCCTCACTCCTCTCTGTGTGGATGGTCTCTGGGTACTCCTAATTTTTGCAAAAACAAAAATACTCAATGCTCTAGATTGGGGTTCGTGTTTGAATAAATAAGTGTGTGATGACTGGTGATGGATTGGTGATGGATTGGTGATGGATTGGTGATGGATGGGTGATGACGAGTGATGGATTAGTGATGATGAGTGATAGATTGGTGATGATGAGTGATGGATTGGTGATGATGAGTGATGGATTGGTGATGAGTGATGGATTGATGATGATGAGTGATGGATTGGTGATGAGTGATGGATTGGTGATGATGAGTGATGGATTGGTGATGGATTGGTAATGATAAGTGATGGATTGGTGATGAGTGATGGATTGGTAATGATGAGTGATAGATTGGTGATGATGAGTAATGATGAGTGATGGATTGGTGATGAGTGATGGATTGATGATGATGAGTGATGGATTGGTGATGAGTGATGGATTGGTGATGGATTAGTGATGATGTGTGATGGATTGGTGATGAGTGATGGATTGGTGATGGATTAGTGATGATGTGTGATGGATTGGTGATGAGTGATGGATTGGTGATGATGAGTGATGGATTGGTGATGAGTGATGGATTGGTGATGGATTAGTGATGATGTGTGATGGGTGATGATGAGTGATGGATTGGTGATGGATTAGTGATGATGTGTGATGGATTGGTGATGAGTGATGGATTGGTGATGATGAGTGATGGATTGGTGATGATGAGTGATGGTTTAGTGATGATGAGTAATGATGAGTGATGGATTGGTGATGAGTGATGGATTGGTGATGATGAGTGATGGATTAGTGATGATGAGTGATGATGAGTGATGGATTGGTGATGAGTGATGGATTGGTGATGATGAGTGATGGATTGGTGATGACGAGTGATGGATTAGTGATGATGAGTGATGGATTGGTGATGAGTGATGGATTAGTGATGATGAGTGATGGATTGGTGATGATGAGTGATGGATTAGTGATGGATTGGTGATAAGTGATGGATTGGTGATGAGTGATGGATTGGTGATGATGAGTGATGATGAGTGATGGATTGGTGATTGATGGATTGGTGATGAGTAATGATGAGTGATGGATTGGTGATGAGTGATGGATTGATGATGATGAGTGATGGATTGGTAATGAGTGATGGATTGGTGATGAGTGATGGATTAGTGATGAGTAATGATGAGTGATGGATTGGTGATGAATGATGGATTGATGAGTGATGGATTAGTGATGAGTAATGATGAGTGATGGATTGGTGATGAGTGATGGATTGATGATGATGAGTGATGGATTGATGATGATGAGTGATGGATTGGTGATGAGTGATGGATTGGTGATGATGAGTGATGGATTAGTGATGATGAGTGATGATGAGTGATGGATTGGTGATGAGTGATGGATTGGTGATGATGAGTGATGGATTAGTGATGATGAGTGATGGATTGGTGATGAGTGATGGATTGGTGATGATGAGTGATGGATTGGTGATGAGTGATGGATTGGTGATGATAAGTGAGGGATTGGTGATGAGTGATGGATTAGTGATGGATTGGTGATGATGAGTGATGGATGGGTGATTGATTAGTGATGATGGGTGATGGATTGGTGATGGATGGGTGATGGATGGGTGATGGATTGGTGATGGATTAGTGATGATGGGTGATGGATTGGTGATGGATGGGTGATGGATGGGTGATAGATGGGTGATGGATTAGTGATGGATGGGTGATGAGTGATGGATTGGTGATGATGGGTGATGGATTGGTGATGGATGGGTGATGATGGGTGATGGATGGGTGATGGATGGGTGATGGATTAGTGATAATGGGTGATGGATTGGTGATGGATTAGTGATGATGGGTGATGGATTGGTGATGGATTAGTGATGATGAGTGATGGATTGGTGATGGATGGGTGATGATGAGTGATGGATTGGTGATGGATGGGTGATGGGTGATGGATTGGTGATGGATTAGTGATGATGAGTGATGGATTGGTGATGATGGGTGATGGATTGGTGATGGATTAGTGATGATGGGTGATGGATTGGTGATGGATTAGTGATGATGAGTGATGGATTGGTGATGGATGGGTGATGGATTGGTGATGGATGGGTGATGATGGGTGATGGATTGGTGATGGATGGGTGATGAATGAGTGATGGATTGGTGATGGATGGGTGATGATGGGTGATGGATTGGTGATGGATTAGTGATGATGGGTGATGGATTGGTGATGGATGGGTGATGATGAGTGATGGATTGGTGATGGATGGGTGATGGATGGGTGATGATGGGTGATGGATTGGTGATGGATTGGTGATGAATGGGTGATGATGGGTGATGGATGGGTGATGGATTAGTGATGATGGGTGATGGATGGGTGATGGATTAGTGATGATGGGTGATGGATTGGTGATGGATGGGTGATGATGGGTGATGGATTGGTGATGAATGGGTGATGATGGGTGATGGATGGGTGATGATGGGTGATGGATTGGTGATGGATGGGTGATGATGGGTGATGATGGGTGATGGATTGGTGATGGATGGGTGATAGATGGGTGATGGATTGGTGATGGATTGGTGATGGATGGGTGATGGATTGGTGATGGATGGGTGATGATGGGTGATGGATGGGTGATGGATTAGTGATGATGGGTGATGGATGGGTGATGATGGGTGATGATGGGTGATGATGGGTGATGGATTGGTGATGGATGGGTGATAGATGGGTGATGGATTGGTGATGGATTGGTGATGGATGGGTGATGGATTGGTGATGGATGGGTGATGGATTAGTGATGATGGGTGATGGATGGGTGATGGATGGGTGATGGATGGGTGATGGATGGGTGATGGATTGGTGATGGATGGGTGATGGATGGGTGATGGATTGGTGATGGATGGGTGATGGATTGGTGATGGATGGGTGATGGATTGGTGATGGATTGGTGATGGATGGGTGATGGATGGGTGATGGATTGGTGATGGATGGGTGATGGATGGGTGATGGATGGGTGATGGATTGGTGATGGATGGGTGATGGATGGGTGATGGATTGGTGATGGATTGGTGATGGATGGGTGATGGATGGGTGATGGATTGGTGATGGATGGGTGATGGATTGGTGATGGATTGGTGATGGATGGGTGATGGATGGGTGATGGATGGGTGATGGATGGGTGATGGATTGGTGATGGATGGGTGATGGATTGGTGATGGATTGGTGATGGATGGGTGATGGATTGGTGATGGATGGGTGATGATGGGTGATGGACTGGTAGAAGCACTATTATTAAATGAATTTCAGATCCACTCATTGTCAATGCAGATCAAAATAAAATGACTTAATAACTTAATATTTATTTGGCAAATGTAAACAAGTGGCAGGTAGTGTTGGTGCCGAACAATTCCAGGGTCCTAAGACCTGGGTTTGATTCTCTCTTCGTCACGTCAACATGGATGTTCTTGCACCATGTCCTCGATCAAAGCGATGATAAATTACTTGGCTATTAAATTACACTCCAAATAATAAATAATACCAAATAATCACTTGCTGTGTTAAGCATAAATAATAAATAAATCTGTGAGTTCTTTACAAAACAAGTCTTTATTTCATGTGCAGATTATTTCAGACAGAATGTGCAACACTTGGTGCTAATAAAAACTAGTGCATTACATAAAAACTTCACAGCAGTGACACAAAAACTCTCAAATCCAGAACTCAGACATAAAGTGGAGTGTTGATGCCAACCAGGTGTGAAAGATCTACACTCGACATCTCAGCACATCTCATCACATCTCGCTCCACAGAAAATAAAGTATGTAGACGAATAAAAGTACAGTCATCGTTTTGTATTTGGCTTATAGTTAATCCCCACACAAAATAATCAATCGATCATAACGTTCTCTCAACAGAAACATGACGATCATCACCAACTTTACACTCGACTGATGCTGCTGCAGATAATAAATCATTTCAAACTTTTAAATCTAAAACTAATCCCCAGTTAGGATGTTTTAGAGAGATCAAATCTGTTTTGTTGATCTAAGTTGTGATTGTATGATGGAATTGTATGAGCCAGCAGTGATTAGGACTTCTGAGAATTGAGGTAAGTTTGATAACTCGTAAACAACAAAGAAAAAAACACTGGGTTCATGGCCTGGGTTTAACACCTGGGTTTAAGGCTTTGGTTTAAGGCCTGAGTTTAACACCAGGATTTATGGCCTGGGTTTGACACCTTGGTTTAAGGCCTGGGTTTAACACCTGGGTTTGTGGCTTGGGTTTAAGGCCTGGGTTTAACACCTGGGTTTGTGGCTTGGGTTTAAGGCTTGGGTTTAAGGGCTGGGTTTAAGGCTTAGGTTTAAGGCTTGGGTTTAACACCAGGATTTAAGGCCTGTGTTAAAGGCCTGTGTTAAAGGCTAAGGTTTTAAGCTTGGGTTTGAGGCTTGGGTTTAAGGCCTGGGTTTAACACCAGGATTTAAGGCCTCTGTTAAAGGCTAAGGTTTTAAACTAAGAAATGCAAATAAATCTTTTTTTTTTATTTTTAATTATACATTATTTATTCATTTAAGGCCTGGGTTTAACACCAGGATTTAAGGACTGTGTTAAAGGCCTGTGTTTAACACCAGGGTTTAAGGCTAAGGTTTTAAGCTTGGGTTTAACACCAGAGTTTAACACCAGGGTTCAAGGTCTGGGTTTAAGGCCTGGGTTTAACACCAGGGTTTAAGGCTAAGGTTTAAAACCTAGGTTTAAGGCCTGGTTTTAAAGCTTGGGTTTGATGCCTGAGTTTAAGGCCTGGCTTAATGACCTGGGTTTAAACACTGGGTTTAAGGAATGGGTCTAACACCTGGGTTTAAAGCCTTGGTTTTAGGGCCTGAGATTAACACCAGGGTTTAAGACATGGATTTAAGGCCTGAGATTAAAGCTTGGGTTTAACATCAGGGTTTAAGACTTGGATTTAAAGCCTGGTCGGCCACTTTACAGACACAAGTGGTCGTGTCTAATTGAGGAAAGCCCGGATGGAGGTATAACCTCGCTGCCTCGAGTCCTACTGTCCATTTGAGGTGCCGGCACGAGCGGTGGAGGAATACGTGACTTTAGAGGCGCTGGCTGGTAAAAATAAAAGAGCCTGATGGCTTCACACATGTCGGACATTGTCAGCTTAACATGATAATTAACGTTCAGACCAAACTAAACACTTTAGTACCAGACTGGGACCCAAACAGAAACCTGCTGAAGAACAAAGCAAAAACGTCATAAAGCTTCAGTCAGTGCTGGATGATGTGAGACGAGAGATTAAATTACATGTACAAAAATATGAAAGGATTTAAGATATTTACATGATTCATTCGCTACAATAAGCTGATTTTTTATCGTAACTGATCCAAAGCGTCTGAGTGATTAGCAGTAGAGGAGTTCTCCTCTCAGAACCGGAACCAGAACCAGAACCGGATGTTATGAAGATAACATAAAAATAATGTAAAAATATTATTGCTCTATTTACACTTTTAGCTTTATATACACGTACAGTACAATCAGACGCACGTCTGATAATCAGTGTCTAATGCCAGGGGAGAGCAGAGGGACGAGAAGAGGGGTAAGACATGACCCCACCATGTAGGAACCAAAGATTAATTACAGTGATTGAGAACTGGAGTGGATTCACGTGAAGGTCTCTGTGTGTGTGATCAGGTCATGACGACATGGCAATCCAGAAAGCTTTGCTATGAAACGTGATGGTGGTTGATAGCAAATGTGGAATTATCATGTTTGGGATCATGTTGGCTGGTCCTTCATGTCCACGGGAACAGAGCACCGGGGTCCAGAACTAGATTTAGTTGGCGTAAAGCTCCAGGATTCACGTTCTTCAGGTTCCACATTTTCAGAAAAGTTGGGACGTTCAGTAAAACGCAGTAAAAGTGATGTGTGATGTCTTCATTCTCATGAATCTTTGTTTAACCATTTGGGTCTAAATACTAAATGATATTGTTTGGGCCGGATCTACTCCTTGGTCGATGTGTGTTAAACTCAAAAATATTGGTACATGGTTTTAATATCTTTCTAACCGAGATGTCAACTTGAATACTGTGTGCACTAGTAAAAGAAATATGAATAGTTTGTTGTTGGTTTAGTCCCAGGAAACTAAGAAATGCAAATAAATCTTTTTTTTAATTTTTTTATTATACATTATTTATTCATTTAAGGCCTGAGTTTAACACCAGGGTTTAAAGCTTGGGTTTAAGGCCTGTGTTTAAAGCTTGGGTTTAACACCAGGGTTTAAGGCCTGAGTTTAAGGCTAAGGTTTAAGGCTTGGGTTTAAGGCTAAGGTTTAAGGCTAAGGTTTGAGGCTAAGGTTTAAAGCCTGGGTCTAAGGCCTGAGTTTAAGACCTTGATTTAAGAACTGGGTTTAAAGCTTGGGTTTAACACCAGGGTTTTAGGCTAAGGTTTATGGCCTGGGTTTAGAGCTTAGGTTTAAGGCCTGAATTTGGTGCAAAGAAATAATTTTTAATCATTATTTTCTTGGTGAGAGCATTAAAAGGTGAACTGAAGAACTGAGTTCCATCAGGGGTTTGGCCCACACGGACTGAGATTGCTTCAGATTTCCTGAATCTTTACACGATATTATGTACAGTAGATGGTTACAGATGGTCAAATCTTGCAATCTACAACTGACTGACCATTCTTACAATTCTTACAAGTTTGGAACACAGTAGTGAGCCATGAGCCATCATTGCTTGTACAGATTGATCCTCCTTTGATACCTGATCATTGTGGATTGTTCCAGAACACTGTAACTTCAACATCCATCAACTTTTCACTTTGTTTTGCCTCCGTCCAACTTCAAATTCTAAACCTGTTTCTATTTACAAACTACAGTGAAACTGATCACTGAACCACTGGAATTTTTTTTAATGTTGTCGCTTAATTAAAGACATCACACATCTCATTTTTACAAGATGTCCCAACTTTTCTGGAAACGGGGTTTGTATAGGAGTCATCTTCAGTTTCACAAGGTTTCCTGTTGAGTTTGCGTCACTATTATAGATTCCAGACTCCAGACTGAGGTGTGGACTGTGACGGGATGTCGAGTCTTCTTCTGTTGGGTTTTGGTTCTTCTGTTGGTGTTTTTGGTGGATTGCAGAGCTTCAGTGGTCATGATCTGGACGTTTTGGTTTAAATCATTGCTGCAAACGTGGCGTGGCAGGGCTGTGACTCCGTGTCTAGAAGCAAGTCTTTAGTTTATACTCCATTTGGAGTTCGTTTTCCATTTGGATTAGTCCGTTGATGTACAGAACTCGACAGGATTGGATCTGTTGTGATGGTTTGATGGTCAAGTAGAACCCAAACCCAAAAGTTAAGGTGCGACCCTTTGAGGTTCAAACCCATCCAAAGGATCTGGACACTACAGACCGGAATGAAGGTGATAGTCTTGATCTGCTGTGATGTCACTGAGTCCATACAGACACGGAGAATTTGTGATTGTGGTTTAAACCTGAGGGTTCGAGAACTTCAGACACGGAGACCGAAGCCGTTAATCATCTCTCATGTCCTCCTTCATCTCCTCCACCGATTTCCTCCTGAAGAAGCCGAACTGGGAAAGAATTCAGAAGCAAAATGATGCTGTAAGTACTGAAAATTTTATTATTACTAGTCAAACTTATGAAGAATTTTAGAGATACACATTATGACCAAAAGTATGTGGACACCTCCTGATTTATTGTTCAACATCAGTGCCTGACCACACAAATACAAATTCCAACAGACACACTTCCAAATCTTGTGGAAAACCTACTCAAAGGAGTGGAGTCTGTTATGGTTGCAAAAAAAGTGTGCATTTTCATATTAATGCCCACATTTTTTAAGTTCAATGGATGGTGTCTACATACTATTGGCAGTATAGTGGCCGGATTGGTGTAGAAAGGTGTCCCTCTTACCTTCCACAGACAGAAGATGACCAGCGCCAGGATGAGCAGACCGATCAGGATACTGAGGATGATGATCCACAGAGGAATCCCACCACGACTCTCTTTAGAGATCTGCACTCGAACCTGAAACCCACAGGATCAACAGAGGAACCATTTACCCAAACTCATCCACCCAATCTGGGCACACAAAGATCCAGACTTATTTGGTAGAATGACCCCTCATGACCTCTCACCTCTCGGCTCTCGTCACTCTTGCTTAACTGGAAGTAGGTGGAGTTTTTATTCTTCAGATTAGCATGAACCAGCATGTAGAGACTGGAGAACTCCGCCTGCACACGAATAATAATCATGATAATCAAATTAATATTAATAATAATAATAATACTAACAGCAATAATAATAATAATAATAATATTAATAACAATAATATTAATAATAATATTAATAATAATAATAACAACAATAATAATGATGATAATAATAATAATAATAATCAAATTAATATTAATAATAATAATACTAACAGCAATAATAATAATAATAAAATTATTAATAGTAATAATAATATTAACAATAATAATAACAATAATAATAATGATGATGATAATAATAATAATAATATTAATAATAATAATAATAATAATAATAATAATAATAATAATCAAATTATTATTATTATTAATAATAATAATAATAATAAAATAATATTAATAATAACACCAATAATAATAATAATAATATAAATAATAATAATAATAGAAATAATAGAAATAATAATAATTATAGTATATTATAGATGTAATAATAATAAATAATAATAATAATTGATAATATTAAAAATGTCTTTCAGAGGCTTTCATAGTAATAATTAGAGAATATTATATATTTTATATTTTATTTGGATTTTAATACCACATATGTGTCATGTTATGGTAAGATTACAGGTATCATGATTCTGTCTGCTTATTTTATCTTGTCATTATATTTTTGGGGCCGTTTTATAATATTATTTTTATAGCTGTGAGGTAGGGTAGAACTGTTCTTGAGTTAGAGGATAAAAGTCCAAAACCACACGCTTTCTCGAGCGCCCCTGTTGCTCTGAGCAGAAGGACGTTTTACCTTGATGAAGGTCGACTTCCAGACTCTGAAGGTCACGTTGACCTGGTTGGAGTCGGCTGAAGGAAGAGAGCAGCTGAATGAGGTGCAGGGGTTCGCCCGTTCCTTACAGCTCTGGGTACAGAGAGAGAGAGAGACAGAGAGAGAGAGAGAGAGAGAGAGAGAGAGAGAGAGTTCAAAAGTATGTGGACACCACAGATAAGCTTAATAACATTACAGTAGTTAGGAGGGGAGACTGAGGTGGTCTGAGCATGTGCAGAAGAGGGATAAGATTTCTATCAGTAGGAGAGGTTAAATAGACACCACTTCTAATATTTAAACTCATGTTAAATAACATGCTTCTAACTGTGCAGCAACAGTTTAGGGAAGGCCCATTCCTGTTCCAGCATGACTGTGCCCCCGTGTTCTGCACAGAGCCCTGACCTCAGCCCCACTCAACAGCTCTGGGATGAACCGGAACACCCACTAAGCATTAGTGCCCAGCCATACAAATGCTCTAATGTTAAAACTGAATGAGCACAAATTCCAATAGCCTTTTCAAAAGGTCACACAGAGGTCAGTCTGTTTTAATAGCATGTGCTCACGGTCAGGTGATAATTAAAATAGTAAAAATATTAATAATAATAATAATAATAAAATAATAGTAATAATAATAATAAAATAATATTAATAAAACAACAACAATAATAATAATATAATAATAATAATAATAATAATAGTAATAATAATAATAAAACAATAATAATAATATTAATAATAAAATAATAATAATAATAGTAATAATAATAGTAATAATAATAGTAATAATAAAAATTATAATAATAATAATAATAAAATAATAATAAAATATAATAATGATAAAATAATACTAAAATAATAATAATAATAAAATATAATAATTATAAAATAATAATAATAGTAATAATAATAATAATAATAGTAATAATAAAATATAATAATTATAAAGTAATAAAAATAATAATAATCATGTGCACAAATTCCCACAGCCTTTTTAAAAGATCACACAGAGGTTGCTCTGTTTTAATAGCATGTGCTGATGGTCAGGTGTCCGAATACTTTCGGCCATATGGTGTTCCGTACACAGAGGGGACTGGAACACTCACCACCAGGTAGTCACTCAGGGTCTCGGCTTTGGGTATGTGGCTGATCTCTCTTCGGCCGACGTTTGAAGGGTCGAGCAGCGATTTGTGGTCACATGTGACGTTCTGAGAGAAATACAAAACAAAAATTATGTGAATTTAAGACTCAAGAAACGAGATAAAACGAGAACGTCCTGATTTATTACATCTATAAACCAGAATCACTCACGGCGGTGGACGTGACGCCCGTCAGATACAGCAGGAAGTTCTCTGCCGCCGTCTTGTACGGGAACGTGACGGTGAGCTGGAGGGGAGGACTCTGTATCCCAGAATCCCTCTCGATCTGTAAAACACAAGCAGAAATCACCCACGATTACCAGTCTGGCTTTATCCTGGTTGCAGTGGGTCTGAATCACTGGGTGATTAGTAGGAAACACCTCAGACAGGTCACCAGTGCATCAGAGGGCTTCTACACACACACACACTTTTTTATTAACCTGACAGCACGTCTCTACACGGACAGGGAATTGAACCCATGACCTTCTTGTTGTGAGGTGACAGCACCACCCAAATGAAACACAACCCATAAAAACAGAGAGATAATAAAGATTGTGAGATATCAGAGCTCGGCAACAATCACCATACTGAGAAAAGTGGATGAATGTAAACAAACAAGCTGCTCCAGCATGTTAAAGACGGTGTGTGATGTTTTCTGGTGTTCTCACCGTGTAGGTGACGTTCATCTCCTCTCCGATGGCGCTGGTGTTGTTGATGATAGTCGGCGCCGTTTCGTCCTCTCTCAGGATGATGTGATCCTCCCTCATGTACTTGTTCCTATAAAACAGAAGAGCAAGTCCCCCGAGAAGAGGGCGTGTCTAAATCCTTAGATCCCTTAAAATGCTCCCACTGAGGTGCCTTAATTCTGAGTGATGATCTGACTGAATAACGAGGGAGCGTCCGACACCTCTTCAGAGCTGATGGCGCGATTGGCCGCGTGTCTGTAGGGGGAGGGACGAGGACCACTGGTGCTGATCACGCATAGCCACGCCCTCTGTGAGACTCCGCCCCTGGCAGGAGAAAAGAAGCGACCAGTGGCGGCAGCGACGAAAGAGAGAGAAGCTCTGATTGGACAGTGTTTAGCATCACTTGTGCAATAATTAGACCTGATTGGCGCTAGTAAGACCTTCCCGCCGTACATCTTGTTAGCGGACAAGAGCAGGCGTTCTTTTTGACGTGTTTCCTCCACTGTGAAGCTACGAGCTGAGCGACCGCGGGATTATGGGTAATGACGGCGATCACCAGCGCACTCTCGGACCCCCCGAGCACTTTAAAACAGAAGCGGAAGCTCCGGGCGGAGTTTTTCCAGGCAGCTGTTGTGTACGAGGTGCCACGTTTCGTCTGTTACAGCGTTTTTGTTTTGTTGTTTCATGACGACCAGAAAAAATAAAATGTTGCCAAAAAAATGACCCCAGATTTAGCTCTCAATTAGGTCATCTGCGCCTCCGTGCTCCCTCTGCCGGCCATAAATGGCAATGCAGACGGACATGAATCTGTAACTGAACCCCCCTGCCCATTCCGGTAGATCTAAGTCTTAAATACTAAACAAGCAAACCTCTGACACAGAACATGTCTTGGCTAATCAAAAAACTACAAACGTGGCGGACGAATAAAAGCGAAGCAACCAACGGAGTTCCTTTCAAATGTAAACAAATTCTAATTGATGTTTAATCTGGACTTACGCGGTGAAGGTCAGACTGGCCTCGTACATCACCGGGATGACGATCCGCACGTGGTTGTCGTAAAGCGCCGATGTGAGCTCGTCACTGTCACTGAGGGGAAAGAAAAACACATTTTGGGTTTAAATCCCTTCAGTCATGTTATAGATTCTGCTTTAAAGCCTGTAGTATATAGACAAAAGTATCCGGACATCACTTCTAATGACTGAATTCACGTGTTTTAGCCACAATAGTCACTAACGTGTAATAAATCGATCATATAAAGGAAATGATGTGCTTCCGACTTTGCAGCAACAGTTTAGGGAAGGTCCTAGCACTAAGCAAGCTCTATAAAGACATGAACAGCTCTGCAATGAACTGGCCTTACAGTGTAGTATAGAGGAGTCACCGTGTTCCTTACCTGGTGGCGTTCACGTTGATGACGATGTCTCGTCTGATGTGGGACGGATTCACCTCGAACAAGATCCTGAACTCCTCCTGTAGGAACAAGAAGAGACACAGAGAGAGTTCAGGACCACACCGAACTACTGGAGGAGCATCTATACATGATGTACACTGTGGTTAATAATGGATGGATGGATGGATGGATGGGTGTATAGTTGGATGTATAGATGGATGGATGGATGGATGGATGGGTGTATAGTTGGATGTATAGATGGATGGATGGATGGATGGGTGTATAGTTGGATGGATGTATAGTTGGATGGATGGATGGATGGATGGATGGATGGATGGATGGATGGATGGATGGATGGATGTATAGTTGGATGGATGGATGGATGGATGGATGGATGGATGATGGATGGGTGGATGAATGTATAGTTGGATGGATGGATGGGTGTATAGTTGGATGGATAGATGGATGGATGGATGGATGGATGGATGTATAGTTGGATGGATGGATGGATGGATGGATGTATAGTTGGATGGATGGATGGATGGATGTATAGTTGGATGGATGGATGGGTGTATAGTTGGATGGATGTATAGTTGGATGGATGTATGGGTGTATAGTTAGATGGATGTATGGATGGATGTATAGTTGGATGGATGGATGGGTGTATAGTTGGATGGATGTATAATTGGATGGATGGATGTATAGTTGGATGTATGGATGGATATATAGTTGGATGGATGGATGGATGGATGGATGGATGATGGATGGGTGGATGAATGTATAGTTGGATGGATGGATGGGTGTATAGTTGGATGGATAGATGGATGGATGGATGGATGGATGGATGTATAGTTGGATGGATGGATGGATGGATGTATAGTTGGATGGATGGATGGGTGTATAGTTGGATGGATGTATAGTTGGATGGATGGATGGGTGTATAGTTAGATGGATGTATGGATGGATGTATAGTTGGATGGATGGATGTATAGTTGGATGGATGGATGGATGGGTGTATAGTTGGATGGATGTATAATTGGATGGATGGATGTATAGTTGGATGTATGGATGGATATATAGTTGGATGGATGGATGTATAGTTGGATGGATGGATGGATGTATAGTTGGATGGATGGATGAGTGTATAGTTGGATGGATGGATGTATAGTTGGATGTATGGATGGATGTATAGTTGGATGGATGGATGTATAGTTGGATGAATGGATGGGTGTATAGTTGGATGGATGTATAGTTGGATGTATGGATGGATATATAGTTGGATGGATGGATGTATAGTTGGATGGATGGATGTATAGTTGGATGGATGGATGGATGTATAGTTGGATGGATGGATGTATAGTTGGATGTATGGATGGGTGTATAGTTGGATGGATGGATGTATAGTTGGATGGATGGATGGGTGTATAGTTGGATGGATGGATGTATAGTTGGATGTATGGATGGATGTATAGTTGGATGGATGGATGTATAGTTGGATGGATGGATGTATAGTTGGATGGATGGATGGGTGTATAGTTGGATGGATGTATAGTTGGATGGATGGATGGGTGTATAGTTGGATGGATGTATAGTTGGATGGATGGATGGGTGTATAGTTGGATGGATGTATAGTTGGATGGATGGATGTATAGATGAATGGATGTATAGTTGGATGGATGGATGTATAGATGAATGGATGTTACCTGTAGGTGAGATTTGAGGAAGGGGTATCCCACTGCACACATGAGCGTGGTGTGATTGAGCTCACAGTCCTTTTCTTTAGGCTACAGAGGAAAAAATACAGAACTGAGTAAAATTGTTCATGTCTTTTGGGACGGCCTTATTTTTAACGACTACAGGAGAGGGATACATAAAGCTCTACAGAACATTCCTCTGAGGTGAAACAGACCTCCACTTTGACGTAGTTGATGTTTTCGGAGGTGCTCAGCCTCACGTTGGTGTTGTAGGCGTTGTCTCCGCTGTTCCTGACGTTCACCACCACGTGGAACTTCTCCTTCTCCTTTATGACCAGACTGTGAAGATCGAACCCAACAGACGGAGTTAAATCAACCAGGTTTATTTATTCAGCTGAGAATGATCAAACCTTTAGTTGATAATGCCTAAATGCTTAATGTTGGTGCTTTTGAAGGTGGACAGGAGATGCATGGGTACTCTGACTGGCACTGAAGGGTTGGACGTTGTGAGGTCTTTGCCACCCAACAACCTGTCGGCGGTTTGTGGCTAATTCGTCCTTTCATGTTTTGTGCATGAGAGTCTGAGGCTTTCCTGACCAACATTATATCGTTTGTTTGAAAACAGGACGTCCAACAAGCTCACAGTGAGGTGTCCAAATACTTTTGACCATATAGTGTACGT
>NC_086005.1:1435000-1442500 GCF_030014385.1 Trichomycterus rosablanca
TCAAAAGAATCAAAGAAGGAGTTAATGAATAAAAAAATAAATAAATGAATCGGGGGAATAAGAAGGGGTCGGTGGAGCGTGCACACGTCAGAGAGAGGGCGTGTCAGGAGAATATACCCTCCTCATACACCATCGGGGTCTCCAGCAGAGGAAGAGGAACCGGCTACGACTAAACTGGGGGAAAAAAAGTGAGAAAATGCAGAAATCTAATCTTTCTCTGAGAGAACTGAACGTTCTCCACTCAGAACATCCAGACGGAGCTCCTAGGAGACCAACCAAAGCCGAGGTGGTGGAGTTCATGAGCGTCTGTGGTCCAGTTTGGACTCAGCTGTTGTGTAAGTGGGGGGGGGGGCTCCGACACTGATGGTCCTGGTCTGGTACTGAACAGTAAGATACATTCAGAATTCATTGGTTATTAACTGCTCCCGCCTGGTCAGGGCTGCTATGGGTCCAGTACCACCACCAGCCACTGACCATGAGTTGGTCGGACATCCCGTCGCTCCGTCTTTCCTTTGTTCCTTCAATTTCATCCACTGTTCTGAAAGCATTTCTATAAGACTATGGAGTGTGTCTGTGGGGATTTGTGCCAGTTTGGTCAATAGAGTAGGTGAGGTCAGATCAGATACACACACACTTACTAGTAGAGCACACACCCACACACACACACTCACCAGTAGAACACACATCCATACACACACACACACACCCACACACACACACTCACCAGTAGAACACACATCCATACACACACACACATACACACACACACACACACCCACACACACACACTCACCAGTAGAACACACATCCATACACACACACACTTACTAGTAGAGCACACATCCATACACACACACACACACTCACCAGTAGAACACACACACACCCACACACACACACTCACCAGTAGAACACACATCCATACACACCCACACACACACCCACACACACCCACACACACACACACTCACCAGTAGAACACACATCCATACACACACACACATACACACACACACACACACACACACACACACACTCACCAGTAGAACACACATCCATACACACACACACATACACACACACACACACACACACACACACACACCCACACACACACACTCACCAGTAGAGCGCCGCCCCCCCGATGCCGCCGATTGTAACGTCTATGATCCCGTCGTCGTTCAGGTCCATGATCCCGTGAATGGACTGACCGAAGAACTTCATCTTCTCACCATCACCTCCAGCGGCTATACGCTAACACACACACACACACACACACACTCTGGTTTAGCTTTCCTCAGTCGGTGGATTGGCGTCCAATCATACCAGACTTATTTGAGATGAATTGGAATGTCGACTGTTAACCAGGACCATTTTATTAAACAAACTGCTGCTTGCGGTCGCTACCTGGACGTATTTCTCCTGGATGGTGGTGCCGGTGCCGTGGTAGATGTACACCGCCCCCCGGTGGTCGTTCTCCAGCGGTGAGCCGATCACCACGTCGTTCGAACCGTCCAGGTTGAGGTCGGGCACGGCGGCGATGGCGGTCCCGAAGCGGGCGCCGCAGGGTTCGTTCTTGTTGGCGCTGGTGCAGGAGGAGTGAGAGTGTCGGGTACAGCACGTCTGATTCACCGGCCGCAGGGTCATCTCGTGCTGGAACACGCCGTCCTGTGGAGGGACGCGGTACTGCAGCTCACGCATTTATTCCACATTTATTATTTATTTACGATCACATTAATTACAACAACGTACAACCAAAAGTATCAGAACACCGCTTATAATTATTATGTTTTTATATTATATTATATTTTGTTAATTATATTTAAACTATATTTGATTTTACTATATTATGTTATAGCAATTTATATTACATTATAAATTTAAATTATTTTATTATATTATATTACTTTGCATTATAGTGTATTTTATTTTATTATTACTTATATTATATTATTTTACATTCTATTCTATTCTATTTTATTATATTATTTTATACTTTATTAATTGTATTATATTTTATTAAATTACAATTTATTTAATTACATTATATTGTAGTACATTTTATTTTATTATATTTTATCTTCCTATATTATATTATTTTTTATATTTTATTATATTATAGTATGTTTAATTATTTTATTATGTTTTATTTATTTTTATTCTATTTTATTAAATTATATTATATATTTATTATATTAAATTATATTATATTACTTTATATTATATTTTATTCTATTTTATTAAATTATTTTATATTTTATTATATTATATTATATTTTATTATATTATATTTTAATATATTATATTATATTATATTAATTATATTTTATTGTACTTTATCATATTATATATTATATTACATTATATTATATTTTATTATATTTTATTTTTAAATATTATATTATATTATATTATATAATATTATACTATATTACATTAATTATATTATATTATATTATATTACATTAATTATTTTATTATATTATATTATATTATAATATACAGTATTTTATTATATTACTTTATTGTCTAAACCCTGTGCACAAAGTGATGTCCATAAAGACACAGTCTGACCAGTCTGATGTGAAGAAGCTGCACAGTGCGCTGACCAAAACCCCACTGAACACATCTGGGATGAATTGGGACATTGATTTAGAGTCAGGCCTCCTCATCCTACATCAGGTTTTTTACAATATGGGCTTAAAAGAAGGGACTGTTATAGTGTCGAATGAAGAAGGGCAGCCTGAAGGGAATGACCGACACTGTATGAATGCTTAAAGTTTTGGAACAGGATGACCAACAAGCTTTAGTTTGAGTGTCCACATATTTTTGGCTACACAGGGAACGTTAGACCTGATTGATGAGATGTAAATATCTGACCTGGTCGAGTCTGTAGACGTAAACCTGCCCCTGTTCGTCTCTCTCGGGACCCATGAACATGGGCGCCCCCACCAGCAGGAGGTCGGTGTACGAGTCTCTGTTCACGTCCAGGGTCTGGAGGACGCTGCCGAAGTACGAGCCGATCTGAGAGACACAAAATAATACACATTTAAATGTATTATTATTATTTCAGTTAAATATTCCCGGTTTTGGTGGATGTAGCAGTAGTAGTGTTCACGTGTATGGGCGGTGTGTGTGTGTGTGTGTGTGTGTGTGTGTGTGTGTGTGTGAGGTACCTGTTCTCCTTTGATGTGCTGTGTGATGGTGATGTTCTCTCCGTTTAGGCGGTACATGGTGACTCGACCCGAGTGGTTGAACCTGGGAGCTCCGGTGATGTACAGAACGCCGGAGGGAGTGAACGCCGACTGTACGTCATAACCTTCATCATACACCATAAATCAGTGTTAATATACACACAGAACCATTACTGAGGGTGTGAGTGAGTGAGTCAGTGAGTGAGTGTCTCTGTGAATGAGTGTGTAAATGAATAAGTGCGCCAATAAGTGAGTCAGTGAGTGAGTCAATAAGTAACTCGATGAGTGAGTGTGTAAATGAATGATTCACGGAGGGAGTCAATGAGTGCGTGAGTGAGTGAGTCAATAAGCAAGTGATTCACTGAGTAACTCAATGAGTGAGTAAGTCAATAAGTGAGTCAGTGAGTGAGTCAATAAGTGAGTCAATAAGTGAGCCAATAAGTGAGTCAATAAGTGAGTCTGTCAGAGAGTCAATAAGTGACTCAATGAGTGAGTGTAAATGAATGATTCGTGGAGTGAGTCAATGAGTGAGTGAGTCAGTCAGTAAGCAAGTGGTTCAGAGAGTAACTCAATTAGTGAGTGAGTCAATGAGTGAGTGAGTCAATGTGCAAGTCAATGAGTGACTTAATAAGTGAGTAAGTCAGTGAGTGAGTCAATAAGTGAGTCAGTGAGTAACTCAAATGAGTGAGTGTGTAAATGAATGAGTTGTGGAGTGAGTCAATGACTGAGTAAGTGAGTCAATAAGCAAGTGATTCAGTGAGTAACTCAATTAGTGAGTGAGTCAATGAGTGAGTGAGTCAGTGAGTAACTCATTAAGTGAGTAAGCCAATGAGTGACTTAATGAGTGAGTCAGTAAGTGAGTCAATAAGTGAGTGAGTCAATAATTGATCCAATAAGTGAGTAAGTAATTGAGTGAGTGAGTCAGTAAGTGACTTAATGAGTGATTTGGTAAGTGAGTGAGTCAATAAGCAAATGAGTCAGTCAGTGAGTCAATAAGTAATTGAGTCAGTGAGTTATCGGGTCAGTAAGTGACTCAATGAGTGAGTCAGTAAGTGAGTCATTCAGTCAGTGAGTCAATGAGTGGATGAGTCAGTTAATCAGTGAGTGAGTCAATAAGCAAATGAGTCAGTCAGTGAGTCAATAAGAAGTGAGTCAGTGACTTAATGAGTGAGTGAGTGAGTGAGTGAGAGAGCGCCTGGTGCAGGTGAAAAGAAGCGGTCGGTACTGCACAGGTGTCGTGCGGGCGTGTGTTAATAGTGAAGGTCTGCAGCAGTAGAGATGAAATACGATCGGGGAATTGGATATGACTAGATTAGGAGAGAATTGGGGAGAGTAGAACAGTGGCAGTAATAAACCTCACAGCCGTGTGAATAATGAGTGTGATGATAAAGTCGTTCTGTACGGCGTGTAAAGGTTATAAAGGTTTATTATAAACAATAACACGCTCGTTACTGCTCGTTACTGCTCGTTACTGCGTACAGGTCCAGCCCCGCGTCTCCGTGAGGGACTTCCCTAAAAGGTCCGGTGTGGACGCTCTCCCGGGGGAATGTTTATGGGAACGCGGACTGTTTAGACTGGAACCTCGACACGCCGGGACCTAACATAAGCTGTGATTCTCTGCTGTGGAACCAAATTCCCTCGGTGACCTTTATTATTTACAGCCGCTGTCCACAAACATACGGTGGAATCCAAACACAAGACAAGAGACTGAGGGTTAGGGGCCTTGCTCAGGGGCTTGAACCAACAACCTTCTGATCAATAGTTCCATATCGTATCTGCATCACTGCAGCGCAGCGCGATTTTATTTAAAGCGGCTTACGGTGGAGTCTAAATACAAGTCAAGGGTTAGGGGCCTTGCTCAAGGGCCCGATGGTGGTAAAGCTGGGGCGTGAACTAGCAACCTTCTGATCAATAGTCCCATATCTTATCTGCATCACTGCAGCGCTACTTCAGATCTGTGTGGCATTTAGCGGTCGACTTATTTAAAGCGACTCACAAGGCAAGTGATCGAGGGTTAGGGGCTTTGCTCAGGGGCTTGAACCAACAACCTTCTGATCGATAGTCCCACATCTGCTGCACTACTTCAGATCTGAAGCCGATTTTATTTAAAGCGCCTTATGATGGAGTCCAAATACAAGGCAAGTGTTCGAGGGTTAAGGGCCTTGCTCAAGGGCCCAACAATAGCAGAGTTGGGGCTTGAACCAGCAACCTTCTGATCACTAGTCCCATATCTCACACGCATCACTGCAGAGCCGCGTCAGATCTAACACCAATTTATGGTGGAGACCAAATACAAAGCAAGCAATGGAGGGTCAAGGGCCTAGCTCAGGGGCCCAACAGTAGCAGAGCTTGGGCTTGAACTTGCAACCCTCTGATCACTACTTCCATATCTCATCCGCATCACGGCAGCACTACTTCAGATCTGTACAATGTTCATTTTTACGTTTGCGTTTTAAGCAACTTATGATGGTGTCCAAATACAAGGCAAGGGACAAAGGGTTAGGGGCCTTGCTCAGGGGCCCGACGGTGGTAAAATTGGGGCTTGAACCAGCAACCTCTTGTCTCATATCTTATTCACATCACTGCAGCGCTACTTCAAATCTATGTGGCATTTAGCGGCCGACTTATTTAAAGCGACTCACAAAGGCAAGCAATCAAGGGTTAGGGGCCTTGCTCAGGGGCCCAACAGTAGCAGAGCTTGGGCTTGAACTAGCAACCTTCTGATCACTAGTCCCATATCTTACACGCATCACTGCAGTGCTGCTTCAGATCTCTGAGACGTTCGTATTTGCATTTATCAAGCGATTTTATTTAAAGCGCCTCACAGAGGGTTAGGGGCCTTGCTCAGGGGCCCGACGGTGGCAGAGCTGGGGCTTAAACCAGCAACCTTCTAATTAATAACAATGTGAAACGAACAATGCTGTGTTGGTGTTTTTTAAGCAGTACGTACCCACGTATCCGGCCATGCCCTCGTACCTCTGTACCAGCGGGTCGTGAAAGGTGTCGTTTTTCGGCACCATGAATTCTTTACCCGTCTGCATGACGACGGTGCCGTTCCAGTCGTACGCCCCCACCGCTCCCAGCATCAACCCCGCCTACAACACAAACATCAGGGCGTGTCACTTCATTTTAATCACATGTAAGTTTTCTGGTAGGTTCCGTATTGTATTGCTGACTACATTTCCCAGACTGCACTGCTTCGTTTATCCTTCACAAGAACTTTGATTCAGTTCTTTGACCCTTCAGGAGCCAGGACTCCTTCAGGAGGCAGATCGAGGCTCTGTACCACTAATCCCACGTTAAACCGCCATGGTTTTTACCTTCAGTAACATGAGTAGGCTTATAAAATGTAAACGTTTAACGCTGCTCTTCTGTCAGCCTGGTTTGTCCATGTTTCAGAACGGAAGAGAAGAACAAAACACGCTCAGGTGAGCTTAAGTTCGAGGAGGGGATTCCTCATGAGTGCTGCAGTTACGACCTCTGCTGGCTGATCGATGGTGCTGCACACAGACAGGGAATAATAGAGATCAGTGTGTGACTCTCTGTGCACGATATGGATCTCTGTATGAACCCCGGTGCAGGGGAAAAGAAGCGGTGTGTTAGTTACCCTTCTCGGTCAGGAGTGGAAATCTGCAGGAGGAGAGGAAGCAACTAAATTAGGAGGAAAATTGGAAAACAAAGAAAGAATGAAGGAACTCACTTTGGAGGTGTGAGCGCTGAAGCCGGACTGAGACATCTCCATCTCGAAGGATGACGTGTGGTTCCCTGATGTAGCTGCTCAACAACAATAAAAATTGTTTACAATGTTTCATCTCACGCTAAATACAAACACAATTTTAAGCCGCTATGAACCAGAATGATTTTATTATACAGACCAAAAGTATTTGGACGTCTGACCGTGAGCTTGTCGGACGTCCCATTTAAAGAACAAACGCTATTAAAACAAAGTGACGTTTATGTGACCTTTTAAGCTGGCAATAACTGTGGGTTGTGAAATTAGCATAATAGATTGACAGCTAGCAATAAGCTGTTGTTGTGGATTTTGCTTTCTAGTTAGTCAGTTAGCGCTAACCCTGAGTTGTATATGTATCTTGCTGTACAAGAGGGTTAGGGTTAGCTAATTAGCTGGTGGTTATTATTGGTGTAGCTTCTGTTAAATCAGCGGCGTGTTTGTTCGTTACCTTCTAAAGCGAAAATTTTGCTCCCCAGGGCGTCGACGATGGTGAGCAGCGCGCGCTCGTCCGACACGTTAAAGAAATGATCGTCTTTCTTCACGCTAGCGATGGACTCGATCTGATTAATGAAC
>NC_086005.1:1747500-1885000 GCF_030014385.1 Trichomycterus rosablanca
AATGAATAAATGCAACTTTCGTCCCGGATTCGGATCATGTGGCACCACCTACCGGACAGAGTGTGTAACTGCAGTAACACCGCCATAATATACAACCAAGTTTACAACTGTAGTTCTTGTAACTTGTAACTCAGCGTCCCCTAAACTCAAAATCTTTGAAACTCGACGCCCTTCGTAGAGAAATTTGTACCCTTAAACTCGACGTTTCCTTTAAACTTAACGTGTTCACCTTTTTTATGTGGAATATCAGTGTGGAAATAAGCGTCAGATCCAGGGTTACAGCTCCACGTGTATCTGTGTTTATCTGGATTTTCCTCCCTGTTTCACTTTTAAACTTGTGTTACAGCTTGAGCTTCTGAGAAACTGTGAGAATCAGAATCAGCTTCTCCCAGAGTCTAAAAATAAAGCTTAACGTGGTTTAATGTAGTAAAAGAAGGAGACAGGAGCGACTAAACTCCTCTTCATTATTACTGCTCATACGTTCCTCCACTAATCACATTCCTCACTCGCTGTTTCACTACAATAAGTCACGCTAAGCGCAAAAGCGGTTTTGTCACTTCTCATGTGAATGCGCCGGTGCTGAAGGGAATACGGTATTCCAACATCGAGCATCTCCAGCATTAAGAAGCGTCAGGAAACGATAAAGAAGTAAAACTAAAGTGCAGCTTTTAATGTGTTTTTATTGATGTTTAACTGTTTGTAATTGTATTTCAGTGTGTTTATATTATATTTGTGTTATTTTCAGTGTTTAAGTGTCAAAAACAACCTCATTATTTTACATGAGACTAAAATATCTGCAGCAACACGGGACCATGGACGCATTAACAGGTTCCCCAAACATCCTTATGGGGAAAAATACCTTGAAACTCAACGTCCTTTTAACCTCAACGCCACTCCCAGAACCAAATGACGTTGAGTTTCAAGGTACCGCTGTACATTATTTGGCCAAAAATATGAGGACACCTGTCCTAAACCATGAGTTCAGGTGTTTCATCCACACATGTTGCTAACTAGTGCATACAGTTACAATTACACACCTCTAACTTACTTTTCCAGCATCCTGCCCTGATCCCGACCCTACCGAACACATTTGAGATGAATTAGAACCTCCAGCAGCTCTGTCCTGTCCTGTGTCCTTAACTTGTGTCCATCTCTTCCCCTCCAGATTTTGGATCTGCCCGTATCGGAGCGGGACATCGAGAAGGAGCACCTCTCTCAGCTGCGCCGCTGGAAGGAAACCCACGGCGAGCTCCACTGCAAATCCCCTCCCAGAATGCACGGCGCCCGGGCCATCATGGTCGCCGAGCCGCCGAGTCGGAGGGACCTGCGGCAGAACCCCACCATCCTGGAGCAGCCGGAGGAAACTAAAGCAGAGAAGAAGAAGAGACACAAAGCAGACAAGAGGAGTAAGAAGAACGACGGTTCTACACCTCGGACACCCGGGCAGGACGGAGCGCCTCAGGACGAGGTCTCACCCGGCCAATCAGACGCGCTGCTTAAGGACACGCCTCTACAGGCGTCCAATCAGAGTCTGAGTAGTTCTGAACATGACACGTACCTGTAGGGAAGGGTGAAGAACCGGCGCCACGTTCTGATCTAAAGATCTAAAGATGCTTCCGGCCTGAACGGCCTTCTCTCAGGTGAACACGCCCATTCATTTCCCACAATTCAATGGGAGCAATCACTAGTCTTTATATTGACTTAACAGGTGTAATGAAGACGCCTGTATGTTTGTCTCGAGGGTTTTTAATGCAGTAATGGTTACCGTGTTTTCTGGACTATAAGACACTTCAGGGGCGCTCGGGTGGCGCAGCCAAAAAAACACGCTAGCCCCGTTATCGCTGGGATCCAAGCTGGTCGGGCGTCTACGTGTACATGTACGGACCCACAGCAATAACGAACGATAACGAAAAACGGACCCACAGCGACCCTGACCAGGATAAAGTAATGATAAATTATAGAAATACAATCAAATAAAATGAGACTGTAGTTCTGGGTGGGAACTGCTGTAAAGCTCTGTAGAGTTCTGTAGAGTTATGTAAAGCTCTGTAGAGTCATATAAAGCGCTGTAGAGTTCTGTAGAGTTTTGTAGAGCTCTGTAAAGTTCTATAGAGTTCTGTAGAGTTCTGTAAAGCTCTGTAGTCATATAAAGCTCTGTAAAGTTCTGTAGAGCTCTGTAAAGTTCTATAGAGTTCTGTAGAGCTCTGTAAAGTTCTATAGAGTTCTGTAGAGTTCTGTAAAGCTCTGTAGAGTCATATAAAGCGCTGTAGAGTTCTATAGAGTTCTGTAGAGTTTTGTAGAGCTCTGTAGAGCTCTGTAGAGTTCTGTAAAGCTCTGTAGAGCTCTGTAGAGTTCTGTAAAGCTCTGTAGAGTTCTGTAATGCTCTGTAAAGCTCTGTAGAGTTCTGTAAAGTTCTATAGAGTTTTGTAGAGCTCTGTAAAGCTCTGTAGAGTTATATACAGCTCTGTAGAGTTCTATAGAGTTTTGTAGAGTTCTGTAGAGCTCTGTAGAGTTATATACAGCTCTGTAGAGTTATATACAGCTCTGTAGAGTTCTATAGAGTTTTGTAGAGTTCTGTAAAGCTCTGTAGAGTTATATACAGCTCTGTAAAGTTTTGTAGAGTTCTGTGGAGCTCTGTAGAGTTTTGTAGAGCTCTGTAGAGTTATATACAGCTCTGTAGAGTTCTATAGTTTTGTAGACCTCTGTAGAGTTTTATAAAATTCTATAAAGTTTTATAGCGCTTTATAGAGTTGTGTAGAGTTATATACAGTTCTGTAGAGTTCTGTAAAGCTCTGTAGTGTAAGCTAGCCCACTATCGCTGGGATCCAGGTCGTACAGGCACGATTGGCGATCTCTGGGACGAAGGTTGGATTGACAATTACGCCCATTGATTCTGGGAAAACTGGACTCACAGCGGCCCTGACCAGGATATAGTGGTGATGAATCATGAAAATAATATCAGACACTGTTGTTCTGCATGGAAATTTTAGGGAAATTCACTGAAAATGTGACTGGGACCAAAACCTGAATGTATTTGTGGTCAACATGTAGTTTTTTTAATCAGTTCCGGATCATGTCCAAATATTTTTAGGAACAAATGAAGTTTTATATATATTGGGATTTTTTGCTAATCTTTGCTAGCCTGAACTTGGTGACTCCTCTGTTTTGGATGTAACGTGCTGGAGTATGAAGAAGTCGAGGTGTTGAAGTGCATCACATTGTAATAAATCTCCTCCTCTTGTGAACTGTAGCTCCAGTCAGAGCTGATGTGCAGATTTGTGCACTGAATAAACACGCCTCAGAACCGGGACATGATCAATAAATATCAACTCTGCATTTTAATGACTGAGAGCTCTTGAGCCTGGTGAAGATCTGATGCTCCACGTCCTCACCAGTGTGATTCTGATGATTCTCAATAAACTGCTGTGGCTGTGCGGTAAAATTCTATAAAGATCTGTAGAGTTTTCTAGAGCTCTGAGGAGCTTTGTAAAGCCCTGTAAAGTGTTTCAGAGTTTTGTAAACTTCTATAGAGTTTTGTGGAGTTCTGTAAAGTTTTGTAAAGCTTTACCGCCAGCTTATGGTTATTCTGTGAATCATAAATGGAGAGTCTTCCTAAAACAACACACCACACACACACACCATAACACAACACATACCATAACATACTACACACACAACACACACCACACACACACCATAACACACACCATAACACACAACACACACCATAACACAACACATACCATAACATACTACACACACCACACACACAACACATCACATACACACACACAACACACACCACACACACACCATAACACACAACACATCACATACACACACACACCACACACACAACACATCACATACACACACACACCATAACACAACACATACCATTACATACTACACACATACACACATCACATACACACACCACACATACACACACAACACATACCATAACATACTACACACACAACACACACACAACACATCACATACACACACACAACACACACCACACACACACCATAACACACAACACATACCATAACATACTACACACACAACACACACACAACACATCACATACACACACACAACACACACCACACACACACCATAACACACAACACATACCATAACACAACACATACCATAACATACTACACACACCACACACACCACACACACCATAACACACAACACACACCATAACACAACACATACCATAACATACTACACACACCACACACACAACACATCACATACACACACACAACACACACCACACACACACCATAACACACAACACATACCATAACATACTACACACACAACACACACACAACACATCATAACACATACCATAACATACTACACACACCACACACACAACACATCACATACACACACCATAACATACTACACACACACACCATAACACATCACATACACACACAACACACAACACACACACACCATAACACACAACACATACCATAACATACTACACACACCACACACACACCATAACACAACACATACCATAACATACTACACACACAACACACACCACACACACACACCATAACACAACACATACCATAACATACTACACACACACAACACATCATAACACATACCATAACATACTACACACACAACACACACACACACACCATAACACAACACATACCATAACATACTACACACACCACACACACAACACATCACATACACACACACAACACACACCACACACACACCATAACACACAACACATACCATAACATACTACACACACAACACACACCATAACACACAACACACACACCATAACACACAACACATACCATAACATACTACACACACAACACACACCACACACCATAACACACAACACATACCATAACATACTACACACACAACACACACACAACACATCATAACACATACCATAACATACTACACACACAACACACACCACACACACACCATAACACAACACATACCATAACATACTACACACACAACACACACCACACACACACCATAACACACAACACATACCATAACATACTACACACACACCACACACACAACACATCACATACACACACACAACACATCACATACACACACACCACACACACACCATAACACACAACACATACCATAACATACTACACACACCACACACACAACACATCACATACACACAACACAACACACACCACACACACACACACCATAACACACAACACATACCATAACATACTACACACACAACACACACAACACATCATAACATACTACACACACAACACACACCACACACACACCATAACACAACACATACCATAACATACTACACACACAACACACACACAACACATCATAACACATACCATAACATACTACACACACAACACACACCACACACACACCATAACACAACACATACCATAACATACTACACACACAACACACACACACCATAACACAACACATACCATAACATACTACACACACAACACACACACAACACATCACATACACACACACAACACATCACATACACACACACAACACACACCACACACACACACACCATAACACACAACACATACCATAACATACTACACACATACACACACACAACACATCATAACACACAACACACACCATAACACAACACATACCATAACATACTACACACACAACACACACAACACATCACATACACACAACACACCACACACACACCATAACACACAACACATACCATAACATACTACACACACCACACACACAACACATCACATACACACACACACCATAACACACAACACACACCATAACATACTACACACATACACACACAACACATCATAACACACAACACACACCATAACATACTACACACACAACACATCACATACACACACAACACACATCATAACACACCATAACACATCACATACACACACAACACATAACGCACACCATAACATACACACAACACGTACCATAACACACTCCACACAATATAATATATATTATATTATAGGGCCAGTGATAGCTCAGTGGTTAAGGTACTGGACTAGTAAACAGAAGGTTGTCGGTTCAAGCCCCACCACCATCAAGTTGCCACTGTTGGGTCCCTGAGCAAGGCCCTTAACCCTCAATTGCTCATTGTGTAAGTCGCTTTGGATAAAAGCGTCTGCTAAATGCTGAAAATGTAAATGTAAATAACACATCACATAACACACACCACACATACACACACAACACACACCATAACACATCACATAACACACTCCACACACACCATAAACAAAACACAACACACCAGAGCAAAAACAATCTTGGTCAGTGCAGTTTTCTGAATGCAGTTTATCTGATTTGCCACTAGATGGCGCAACACGTTTATCTTTGAGCAGCACCTCTGTCGAGTCTCCGCTAAACCGTCACCTACAGTCAGTCTCATTACACAGAGCTTTAATTTAATCATTCCAGAGCTGTAAAGGGGACCAAACCCACACGACTAAACCCCTCATTCTACCTCCAGTGCGATTAGTGACACACAGTACCTTGGTACCTTTTTAAAGAAAGTGGGTGCTTAGGTGGTGCAGCAAAAAATCACACTAGCCTATTAGTGCGGGGATCCAGGGTTCAGATCACCAGCAGAGCTGTCAGCCGGTCGGGCGTTTACATACAGACATGATGATGACAGTGCTGTGTCTGAGGAGGGGGGTGTCTGAGGCCTCGTGTAATTAGTGTGTGGGTAATAAATAATGGATTAATAACATATTTAAGTGCATTATTGTTTTCCTGCGTGTGTATTTATAAGACTTCATGCTTTATTTCTTATTTTTTTAATCGGATGTCTGTGGGAATTTGTGCCCATTTAGTCAAAAGTTGGCTGCATTCGTATGGCTGTGAAAGTGTTTTATAGCTTCAGCTCCCAGAAGGACGGCGGTTTATCGGGTTGATTTAGGAGCGCGGGTGCACGTGGCGCCTCTGTACCCGCGCGGCGTCTCGGAGCCGAGCAGGAAGGACGGGCGCCGGGGCGAGAGAACGAGGGCCTGAGCTGAATGGAGGATTCGGGAGGTGAAAGGATGCTCTGTGTGGACTCTCCTCCTCCGCTGGACACCTGTGGCGTCCGCGATTTGCATCTGAACGGCGCTGGCGCTCTCATCCGCTTATCTTTTTCCCAGAATTACCCAGATGCCTCTGCGTCCCTCGGCGGCGGATGTGGCGTGCTCACGTGCCGCCGACTTTTATGTGCGGCTAGCGAGCGGCTCACTGATGTAAACCACTCTTCATCAGTCGGTGGTGGAGCTTCTGTGTTTGGCTTCATGACACGACCTCCTAAATCTCTCGCTAGTGATAATGATGGACACGCCGCTACTGTTCACAGTCGAGCCAGCTTTACATCATCAGAGGGTTTAAGGCTGCCAGGCAAGAAAAACCATCATCAATTGGTCCTCTTGGTCCCCATGGTCAAACGGTCCAGTCCTGTGGCGGATTGGTGCACTGTTCAGGGTTTCCCGGTGGAAAACACACCATAACACACACACACACACACACACCATAACACACACACACACAACATAACACAACACACACAACATAACACAACACACACACACACAACATAACACACACACAACATAACACAACACACACACACCATAACACACACACACACACACCATAACACACACACACACACCATAACACACACACACACACACACCATAACACACACACAACATAACACAACACACACACACACACCATAACACACACACAACATAGTGTTCAGGGTTTCCCGGTGGAAAACACACCATAACACACACACACACACACCATAACACACACACACACACCATAACACACACACAACATAACACAACACACACACACACACACACCATAACACACACACACCATAACATAACACACACACACCATAACACACACACAACATAACACACACAACATAACACAACACACACACACACACCATAACACACACACAACATAACACACACACAACATAACACAACACACACACACACACCATAACACACACACACACCATAACACACACACACCATAACACACACACAACATAACACAACACACACACCATAACACACACACAACATAACACAACACACACACCATAACACACACACACACCATAACACACACACAACATAACACAACACACACACACACACCATAACACACACACACACACCATAACACACACACAACATAACACAACACACACACCATAACACACACACACACCATAACACACACACAACATAACACAACACACACACCATAACACACACACACACACCATAACACACACACAACATAACACAACACACACACACCATAACACACACACACACACCATAACACACACACAACATAACACAACACACACACACCATAACACACACACACACCATAACACACACACAACATAACACAACACACACACACCATAACACACACACACCATAACACACACACACCATAACACACACACACCATAACACACACACACACCATAACACACACACACAACATAACACAACACACACACACCATAACACACACACACACCATAACACACACAACATAACACAACACACACACACACACACCATAACACACACACAACATAACAACACACACACACACCATAACACACACACACACCATAACACACACAACATAACACAACACACACACACACACACCATAACACACACAGAACATAACACACACACACACCATAACACACACACAACATAACACAACACACACACACACACCATAACACACACACAACATAACACAACACACACACACACACACCATAACACACACACACAACATAACACAACACACACACCATAACACACACAACATAACACAACACACACACCATAACACACACAGAACATAACACACACACACACCATAACACACACACAACATAACACAACACACACACACACAACATAACACAACACACACACACACACACCATAACACACACAGAACATAACACACACACACACCATAACACACACACAACATAACACAACACACACACACACACCATAACACACACACAACATAACACAACACACACACACACCATAACACACACACACACCATAACACACACACAACATAACACAACACACCATAACACACACACAACATAACACAACACACACACACCATAACACACACACAACATAACACAACACACACACACACCATAACACACACACACACCATAACACAACACACACACCATAACACACACACAACATAACACACACCATAACACAACACACACAACACATACCATAACACACACCATAGCACACATCATAACAACACGCACACCATAACACACACCATTGCACATAAGACACAACACACACGCACACACCAAAGAACACAACACATACACACCATAACACGCACCATAACATTACACACACAAAACACACACCATAACACACAACACGCATCATAACACACACTATAACACACCACACACACACCATAATGCACATAACACACACCATGTGTCTTCGGCGCCTGTACATGTGGAGACCAGCGCGTGTCTCTGTGCGTGAGACCGACCTCACACAACAATCCACCAAAGTACGGGTGAATAAGAAGGGGTCGGTGGAGCGCGCAGGCTTCGGAGGGAGCAAGTGTCAGGAAAATGTACCCTCATACACCACTGTGGTCTCCAGCAGAGGACGAGGAACTGGCTACGACTAAACTGGGAGAAAATTTAGAAATAAAGTTAAAAAAAATAATGAAAAACCTAAATAAATATCCTAAATAATTATCCCTCCTCCACTGTGTGCAGATCTGGCAACCCTGATTTTTGTACATCAGTGTAAACCACGCAGACACCTACGCATTAGTACCCCTTCCTGTTTTTAATGTGGGGACTAGCACTGTAAAGACCCACACACACACACACTCTTACGTCTGCAGTGTGTGGTTTCGGTGGTTGGGCTTTGATGGTCAGCGTATGGAGCAACACACACAGATCTTTAAACCACCGGGAGGAAGTGAGGCGGATATTTATTGCCCCCTCCGGCTGGGGGCATCTCGGATGTGGATGGTGATGTTGGTGACGCCACGACAACCCCTCCTTCGTCCGTCTGTCTGTCTCCGTTCTTTTGTTTGGAGAGTATTTTCAAAAACACACACCATACACACACAACACACCATACACACACCATACACACACCACACACACCATACACACACCAAACACACACACACCATACACACACAACACACACCATAACACACACCATACACACAACACAACTCACACCACACACACACAACACACACCATACACACACAACACACCATAACACACACCATACACACACCACACACACCATACACACACCATACACACAACACACACACCATACACACACCATAACACACACCATACACACACAACACACACCATACACACACCATAACACACACCATACACACACAACACACACCATACACACACCATAACACACACCATACACACACAACACACACCATACACACACCATAACACACACCATACACACACAACACACACCATACACACACCATAACACACACCATACACACACAACACACACCATACACACACCATAACACACACCATACACACACAACACACACCATACACACACCATACACACAACACACACACCATACACACAACACACACACCATACACACACCATAACACACACCATACACACACAACACACACCATAACACACACCATACAAACACAACACAACTCACACCATACACACAACACACTATAATACAACACACACCATATCACACACACCATACACACACACACCACACACACACCATACACACACAACTCACACCATACACACAACACACTATAATACAACACACACTATATCACACACACAGCACACACACCATACACACAGCACACACACCATACACACAACACACTATAATACAACACACACCATATCACACACACCATACACACAACACACTATAATACAACACACACCATATCACACACACCATACACACAACACACTATAATACAACACACACCATATCGCACATCACACACACCATACACACAGCACACACACCATACACACAACACACTATAATACAACACACACCATATCACACACACCATACACACAACACACTATAATACAACACACACCATATCACACACACCATACACACAACACACTATAATACAACACACACCATACACACAACACACTATAATACAACACACACCATATCGCACATCACACACACCATACACACAGCACACACACCATACACACAACACACTATAATACAACACACACCATATCACACATCACACACACCATAACACACATCCCTATAAACTATAACACCATAACACACACACACACACACACACACACACCATAACATTAATCACACATAACACACACCATAGCACACATCCATATAAACCATAACACACACACCATAACACACACACCATAACACACACATCCACATCTCGGATGTGTTCTGGTTTAGTCAGCACCTCTCACTTCCTGTCCTGATTTTTTACAAACACCCCCTCCTCCTGCTGCTTGTTGGTGCGCTACCTGCTTCCTGTTTTCACCCGGACGGTCCTGTTTTCTGTCCGGCGGTGATTAAGGAGCTTCTCACGTCCTCCCAGCATCTGCAGGGTTCCTTACGGTCATCTGGAGATTGTAAAATGTGACAGGTAGAGATCTGGGGTGAACTCAGGTGCATTGTGCTTCTTATTGTGCTGCGACAGCGACCCCTGCTGTCTGCTGTCGAGTGGTGAAAGAACACACAGAGCACAGCGTGTCTGGACATCAGGGTTCTGCAGCTGATGTAAATATTTGACTCTTCCATATTTGACTCTTCCATCCATGAGATGAAGTGCTGATCTTTAGTAACAATAGGGCCATGGTGTCCCACAAGGCTCGGTTCCTGACAACTTTGAGGACGTGCCTTCTAATTATTGAAATCTAATTATTAAATTCAGCCACAACAGTTGCTAATGTGTAATAAATCAATTATATATGAAGGAAATCATATGCTTCCAAGTTTGCAGCAACAGTTTAGGGAAGGGCCTTTCCTGATCCAACATGACTGTACCCCAGTGTCCTGTACAGAGCCCTGACCTCAGCTCCACTCAACAGCTCAATCAATAGAAACCATAACACACACCATAACACATAGCACACACCGTAACACACACACACACGATAACATAACACATAGCACACACACCATAACATAACACACCATAACACATAACACACCACACACAACACCTCACCATAAGATAACACACAACACACTACACACAACATACACACCATAACACACACCATAACACAACACAACACACCACACACCATAACACACCACACACAATACACACCATAACACACTATACACACAATAACATGTAACACACACCATAACACACAATACACACCATAACACACACCACCTCACCATAAATAATACACACCATACACACTCCATGGCACAAAACACAACACTCATAACATACACCATAACACAACACACACCATAACACACTATAACACACAATAACATATAACACACACCATAACACACAATACACACCATAACACACTATACACACAATAACATATAACACACACCATAACACACAATACACACCATAACACACACCACCTCACCATAAATAATACACACCATACACACTCCATAGCACAAAACACAACACTCATAACATACACTATAACACACAAGACACACATAACACACACCCTAACACACAAGACACACCATACACACACCATATAACACACACACCTAGAATGAACCGGAACATCGACTGAGGCTTCCTTAACCAAGTCATACGCATGCTGTCATATTTTGACTGAATGGACACAAATTCCAGTAGCTATCCAGGAGGAAATGAAGAGTGGAAGGAGATGATGAGATGTTAGAATGATTAACCTCACAGCTGAATGGAACACAGCCCGGCTGATGATGGAAAAACAATGATGTTATTATTTTTAACAGCATGTTATTGAATGAACCTGATGGACCGGGCGTGTGTCAGACGCCAGGTCAGGTTAGGAGGTTTTTTTGGGGTGTTTGGAAGGGGGGGGGGGTAAATCCCAAGGAAGTTGGTCCAGGTCAGAGGTGAAACAGATGCTTTTGCGATCAGCAGGACAGGAAGTGAATTTCCCTGTTTACGCCGTCGTGCCGTCGCGCTCGACCGCTGATCCGCGCGTGTGCTGAATGTGTAACTTGGCGCCACTCTGTCCGAGGTGTGTTCAGGTGGTGCTGCGGTAGGTGTGTTAATGTGTGTGTGTGTGTGTGTTTATTCCAGCGGTATTTTTATTCTCTAATCTCTAGAGGCTTTTTCCTGCCATTGTTGTTTTACTGTCTCCCGCTTTCCTCCTCAATAAGGAAACGGCGTCCGTAAATACGAGAAACACTCACACACACAGTTTTATGGATTTTGGGTGCTGGGACGCCCCTTCTAATTATTCATGTGTTTCAGCCACAACAGTTACTAACAGGTTACTAAATAAAGAATGTATGCCTTTAATTGTGCAGCACCAGTTTAGGGAAGGTCCTTTCTTATTTCAGCATGACAGTATCCTGCACAGAGCCCTGACCTCAATCTCACTCAGCAGCTCTGGGATGAACCGGAGCATCAACTGAACATCAGTGCCCAGCCATACAAACCCAGTCATCTTTTAACTAAATGTGCACAAATTCCCACAGACATACTCCTTCAATGTCTAGTGAGATACACCAAGATGCAATGTTTATGGTCAGGTGTCCAAATACTTTTGGCTGTGTAGTGTAGCTCGTGTCTGTCATTTCATCCTGGTCAGGGTTGCAGTTCACCCCGGACCTACACATTCACTCGTTGGGCCAGTTTACAGCAGCCAATCCAACTTCTGCATGTATTTGTAAGGTGGGAGAGGAAAGGATGTACCGATCCACTACGGTTATACTGTGGGAATTTGGGGCACATTCAGGCAAAAAAAAGCATTGGCCAGGTGTGCAGCGACGTTGGACAGGAGGGTCTGGCTGCCAATCATCGTTCACTTCCATTCAAAAGGGGCTCAGTGGGGTTGCGGTCAGGGTTTTTGGTGCAGACCACGGGTGCACGGTCACTGTAGGACAGCATACTGTTACCACAAAGTTAGCAACCTGAACCCAATAATTACGAGTGGTGTTTACTTAAGGCATGTTCACCTCCCAGTTCATGCACTTAGTGGACTGGTCGTTCCAAAGTGTTCTTTATTTCACCTGGTCAGGGTTGCGGTCCAGTTTGACCAGTAACACTTGGCGCAAGAGAAGCAAGGACTTCTGTTGTCCATGGATTCAGTCACTAATGCATGAGAGTAGGTGGATTGGCTGGTCGTAACTGATCCAGGACTAAACAAGAGAGTGTGTGTGTGTGTGTGTGTGTGTGTGTGTGTGTGTCCTTAAGTGATGTCCAACATCTGTGTGTGTGTGTGATGGATGGCTCTCCACTTAACAGCACCATCAAAATATGGACTGATTACAAACCCACATGGCCGCAGCTGCTCTGATCCTGCAGTACAATAGGGTATTGTGTTGCAACCCCACCTATATGAGCGCATTAACTGTGTGTGTGTGTGTGTGTGTGTGTGTGTGTGTGTGTGTGTGTGTGTGTGTGTGTGTGTGTGTGTGTGTGTGTGTGTGTGTGTGTGTGTGTGTAGAGGGTGAAACGGTGTAACGAATTACCGTTACAGCCCAGGGTCTCAGTATTAGCTCACAGCTCCATTTATAGAAACGCGAACCTTAAACGTGGTGCAGCGGTAAAGTACACTAGTCCACTATTTCTGAGATCTAGGGTTTAAATCTCAGTGGTGCTATTGACCAGTCGGGCGTCTGTATGGACGATTTACACTTTGACATGTTGAACATTTTGACTAAGCGATTGCTAACTGAACTGCTGTAGGAATGCTAGTATGAGTTTTGTTAACGTTTCTGACAGCAGCATAAGCGCACAAACTGTTTATCAGGAGCTTCGTGAATCAGGATCACTAAGCATGATGCACAGTCCTGGGTGATGGTGTAAACCACACCAGCATCGGACTCTGGAGCAGTGACGTTTAAAGGATTCATCCATCTATACACCCATCCATCCATCCATCTATACATCCATCCATCCATCTATACACCCATCCATCCATCCATTTATCTATACATCCATCCATCCATCCAACTATACACCCATCCATTCATCCATCTATACATCCATCCATTCATCCATCTATACATCCATCCATCCATCTATACACCCATCCATCTATACATCCATCCAACTATACACCCATCCATTCATCCATCTATACATCCATCTATACATCCATCCATCCATCTATACATCCATCCAACTATACACCCATCCATTCATCCATCTATACATCCATCTATACATCCATTCATCCATCTATACACCCATCCATCCATCTATACATCCATCCATCCATCTATACACCCATCCATCCATCCATCTATACATCCATCCATCCAACTATACATCCATCCATCCATCTATACACCCATCCATCCATCTATACATCCATCCATCCATCCATCTATACACCCATCCATCCATCTATACATCCATCCATCCAACTATACATCTATACACCCATCCATCCATCTATACACCCATCCATTCATCCATCTATACATCCATCCATCCAACTATACACCCATCCATCCATCTATACACCCATCCATTCATCCATCTATACATCCATCCATCCATCTATACATCCATCCATCTATACACCCATCCATCCATCTATACACCCATCCATTCATCCATCCATCCATCTATACATCCATCTATACACCCATCCATCTATACACCCATCCATTCATCCATCCATCTATACATCCATCCAACTATACACCCATCCATTCATCCATCTATACATCCATCCATTCATCCATCTATACATCCATCCATCCAACTATACACCCATCCATTCATCCATCTATACATCCATCCATTCATCCATCTATACATCCATCCATCCATCTATACACCCATCCATTCATCCATCCATCCATCTATACACCCATCTATACATCCATCCATCCATCTATACATCCATCCATCCATCTATACACCCATCCATCCATCCATCCATCTATACATCCATCCATCCATCCATCTATACATCCATCCATCCAACTATACACCCATCCATTCATCCATCTATACATCCATCCATTCATCCATCTATACATCCATCCATCCATCTATCCATCCATCCATCCATCTATACATACATCCATCCATCCAACTATACACCCATCCATTCATCCATCTATACATCCATCTATACATCCATTCATCCATCTATACACCCATCCATCCATCTATACATCCATCCATCCATCTATACACCCATCCATCCATCTATACACCCATCCATCCATCTATACATCCATCCATCCAACTATACATCCATCCATCCATCTATACATCCATCCGTCCATCCATCTATACACCCATCCATCCATCTATACACCCATCCATCCATCTATACATCCATCCATCCAACTATACATCCATCCATCCATCTATACATCCATCCATCCATCTATACACCCATCCATCCATCTATACACCCATCCATTCATCCATCTATACATCCATCCATCCATCTATACATCCATCCATCTATACACCCATCCATCCATCTATACACCCATCCATTCATCCATCCATCCATCCATACATCTATACATCTATACATCCATCTATACATCCATCCATCCATCTATACATCCATCCATCCATCTATACACCCATCCATCCATCTATACACCCATCCATTCATCCATCCATCTATACATCCATCCATCCATCTATACACCCATCCATTCATCCATCCATCTATACACCCATCCATTCATCCATCTATACATCCATCCATCTATACACCCATCCATTCATCCATCCATCTATACACCCATCCATCTATACATCCATCCATCCATCCATCCATCTATACACCCATCCATCCATCCATCCATCCATCTATACATCCATCCAACTATACACCCATCTATTCATCCATCTATACATCCATCCATCTATACACCCATCCATCTATACATCCATCTATACACCCATCCATCAATCTATACACCCATCCATTCATCCATCCATCCATCTATACATCCATTCATCCATCTATACACCCATCCATTCATCCATCCATCCATCTATACATCCATTCATCCATCTATACACCCATCCATTCATCCATCTATACATCCATCTATACACCCATCCATCCATCTATACATCCATCCATCCATCTATACACCCATCCATCCATCCATTTATCTATACATCCATCCATCCATCCAACTATACACCCATCCATTCATCCATCTATACATCCATCCATTCATCCATCTATACATCCATCCATCCATCTATACACCCATCCATCTATACACCCATCCATTCATCCATCTATACATCCATCTATACATCCATCCATCCATCTATACATCCATCCAACTATACACCCATCCATTCATCCATCTATACATCCATCTATACATCCATTCATCCATCTATACACCCATCCATCCATCTATACACCCATCCATCCATCCATCTATACATCCATCCATCCAACTATACATCCATCCATCCATCTATACACCCATCCATCCATCTATACATCCATCCATCCATCCATCTATACACCCATCCATCCATCTATACATCCATCCATCCAACTATACATCTATACACCCATCCATCCATCTATACACCCATCCATTCATCCATCTATACATCCATCCATCCAACTATACACCCATCCATCCATCTATACACCCATCCATTCATCCATCTATACATCCATCCATCCATCTATACATCCATCCATCTATACACCCATCCATCCATCTATACACCCATCCATTCATCCATCCATCCATCTATACATCCATCTATACACCCATCCATCCATCTATACACCCATCCATTCATCCATCCATCTATACATCCATCCATCCATCTATACACCCATCCATTCATCCATCCATCCATCTATACATCCATCCATCCATCCATCTATACATCCATCCAACTATACACCCATCCATTCATCCATCTATACATCCATCCATTCATCCATCTATACAGTGTATCACAAAAGTGAGTACACCCCTCACATTTCTGCAAATATTTCATTATATCTTTTCATGGGACAACACTATAGACATGAAACTTCGATATAACTTAGAGTGGTCAGTGTACAACTTGTATAGCAGTGTAGATTTACTGTCTTCTGAAAATAACTCAACACACAGCCATTAATGTCTAAATAGCTGCAACATAAGTGAGTACACCCCACAGTGAACATGTCCAAATTGTGCCCAAAGTGTCAATATTTTGTGTGACCACCATTATTATCCAGCACTGCCTTAACCCTCCTGGGCATGGAATTCACCAGAGCTGCACAGGTTGCTACTGGAATCCTCTTCCACTCCTCCATGATGACATCACGGAGCTGGTGGATGTTAGACACCTTGAACTCCTCCACCTTCCACTTGAGGATGCGCCACAGGTGCTCAATTGGGTTTAGTCCATCACCTTTACCTTCAGCTTCCTCAGCAAGGCAGTTGTCATCTTGGAGGTTGTGTTTGGGGTCGTTATCCTGTTGGAAAACTGCCATGAGGCCCAGTTTTCGAAGGGAGGGGATCATGCTCTGTTTAAGAATGTCACAGTACATGTTGGAATTCATGTTTCCCTCAATGAACTGCAGCTCCCCAGTGCCAGCAACACTCATGCAGCCCAAGACCATGATGCTACCACCACCATGCTTGACTGTAGGCAAGATACAGTTGTCTTGGTACTTCTCACCAGGGCGCCGCCACACATGCTGGACACCATCTGAGCCAAACAAGTTTATCTTGGTCTCGTCAGACCACAGGGCATTCCAGTAATCCATGTTCTTGGACTGCTTGTCTTCAGCAAACTGTTTGCTGGCTTTCTTGTGCGTCAGCTTCCTTCTGGGATGACGACCATGCAGACCGAGTTGATGCAGTGTGCGGCGTATGGTCTGAGCACTGACAGGCTGACCTCCCACGTCTTCAACCTCTGCAGCAATGCTGGCAGCACTCATGTGTCTATTTTTTAAAGCCGACCTCTGGATATGACGCCGAACACGTGGACTCGACTTCTTTGGTCGATCCTGGCGAAGCCTGTTCCGAGTGGAACCTGTCCTGGAAAACCGCTGTATGACCTTGGCCACCATGCTGTAGCTCAGTTTCAGGGTGTTAGCAATCTTCTTATAGACCAGGCCATCTTTGTGGAGAGCAACAATTCTATTTCTCACATCCTCAGAGAGTTCTTTGCCATGAGGTGCCATGTTGAATATCCAGTGGCCAGTATGAGAGAATTGTACCCAAAACACCAAATTTAACAGCCCTGCTCCCCATTTACACCTGGGACCTTGACACATGACACCAGGGAGGGACAACGACACATTTGGGCACAATTTGGACATGTTCACTGTGGGGTGTACTCACTTATGTTGCCAGCTATTTAGACATTAAAGGCTGTGTGTTGAGTTATTTTCAGAAGACAGTAAATCTACACTGCTATACAAGCTGTACAATGACTACTCTAAATTATATCCAAGTTTCATGTCTATAGTGTTGTCCCATGAAAAGATATAATGAAATATTTGCAGAAATGTGAGGGGTGTACTCACTTTTGTGATACACTGTACATCCATCCATCCATCCATTCATCCATCCATCTATACATCCATCCATCCATCTATACACCCATCCATTCATCCATCCATCCATCTATACACCCATCTATACATCCATCCATCCATCTATACATCCATCCATCCATCTATACACCCATCCATCCATCCATCCATCTATACATCCATCCATCCATCCATCTATACATCCATCCATCCATCCAACTATACACCCATCCATTCATCCATCTATACATCCATCCATTCATCCATCTATACATCCATCCATCCATCTATACACCCATCCATCCATCCATCTATACATCCATCCATCCATCCAACTATACACCCATCCATTCATCCATCTATACATCCATCTATACATCCATTCATCCATCTATACACCCATCCATCCATCTATACATCCATCCATCCATCTATACACCCATCCATCCATCTATACACCCATCCATCCATCTATACATCCATCCATCCAACTATACATCCATCCATCCATCTATACATCCATCCGTCCATCCATCTATACACCCATCCATCCATCTATACATCCATCCATCCAACTATACATCCATCCATCCATCTATACATCCATCCATCCATCTATACACCCATCCATCCATCTATACACCCATCCATTCATCCATCTATACATCCATCCATCCATCTATACATCCATCCATCTATACACCCATCCATCCATCTATACACCCATCCATTCATCCATCCATACATCTATACATCTATACATCCATCTATACATCCATCCATCCATCTATACATCCATCCATCCATCTATACACCCATCCATCCATCTATACACCCATCCATTCATCCATCCATCTATACATCCATCCATCCATCTATACACCCATCCATTCATCCATCCATCTATACACCCATCCATTCATCCATCTATACATCCATCCATCTATACACCCATCCATTCATCCATCCATCTATACACCCATCCATCTATACATCCATCCATCCATCTATACATCCATCCATCCATCTATACACCCATCCATCCATCCATCCATCCATCTATACATCCATCCAACTATACACCCATCTATTCATCCATCTATACATCCATCCATCTATACACCCATCCATCTATACATCCATCTATACACCCATCCATCAATCTATACACCCATCCATTCATCCATCCATCCATCTATACATCCATTCATCCATCTATACACCCATCCATTCATCCATCCATCCATCTATACATCCATTCATCCATCTATACACCCATCCATTCATCCATCTATACATCCATCTATACACCCATCCATCCATCTATACACCCATCCATTCATCCATCCATCCATCTATACATCCATCTATCCATCCATCCATCCATCTATACATCCATCCATCCATCTATACACCCATCCATCCATCCATCTATACATCCATCCATCTATCCATCCATCCATCTATACATCCATCTATCCATCCATCCATCTATCCATCCATCCATCTATACATCCATTCATCCATCTATACACCCATCCATTCATCCATCTATACATCCATCTATACACCCATCCATCCATCTATACACCCATCCATTCATCCATCCATACATCTATACATCCATCCATCTATACACCCATCCATCCATCTATACACCCATCCATTCATCCATCCATCCATCCATCTATCCATCCATCCATCTATACACCCATCCATTCATCCATCCATCCATCTATACATCCATCCATCTATCCATCCATCCATCTATACACCCATCCATTCATCCATCCATCCATCCATCTATACATCCATCCATCCATCTATCCATCCATCCATCTATACACCCATCCATCCATCTATACATCCATCCATCCATCTATACACCCATCCATCCATCCATCCATCTATACATCCATCCATCTATCCATCCATCCATCTATACACCCATCCATCCATCTATACACCCATCCATCCATCTATACACCCATCCATTCATCCATCCATCCATCCATCTATCCATCCATCCATCCATCCATCCATCCATCTATCCATCCATCCATCCATTCATCCATCCATCCATCTATACATCCATCCATCCATCTATACACCCATCCATTCATCCATCCATCCATCTATACATCCATCCATCCATCTATACACCCATCCATCCATCTATACACCCATCCATTCATCCATCCATCCATCTATACATCCATCCATCCATCTATACACCCATCCATTCATCCATCCATCCATCTATACATCCATCCATCCATCCATCTATACACCCATCCATTCATCCATCCATTCATCCATCCATCCATCCATCCATTCATCCATCCATCCATCTATACATCCATCCATCCATCCATCCATCTATACATCCATCCATCCATCTATACACCCATCCATTCATCCATCCATCCAAATGCTGGCCACACCGTGACGTTCTGGAGAATTTTTGGAGCCTCCAACTTTATGGAAAAAGTTTAGAAGAGTTTTAGAACGGTGGTGCTCCCCCCCCCCCCCCCCCTTCCTGGTGACTTTTTGTACGTTCCAGACTGGACAGGTGCTAGACTGGTGCTCTCCTCAGCCAGCGCAGGGGTTCTGCAGGCAGCAGACGAAGTGGAATAAGGAATTAGAAAGAACCTAAGAACCTTGAAGTGAAGTCGAGTCGTGCTGCACCTACAGACGGAACATCAGGAGGAACAAATGTGTTACAAGAGTTCGGCTGTATATTCAATTACAGTCATTAATCGGCCGTGAGTGACGAGCTGGTGTCTCTGGGGTGCAGATTTTTGGAGCCTGGAGCCCCCACAGGGTCTCAGAGGAAGAGGAAGAAAATCCCCAGGGTTTAGTTCAGGATTTTACTGCTGCTGCTGTTTGTGTTGCTCACAGGAGTGTGTGTGTGTGTGGTGTGTGTGTGTGTGTGTGTGTGTGTTCTTATCTAAATCCTCTGGCTGAAGTTCTTATCTCCAGGCCCAGCGTGACCCCGATCCTGTCCTTCCCGTCCTGTTTGGAGAGATGGAAGAGTGACAGAGAGCAGAACCGCGGGGGGTCATAATGAAATTAGGCAGCAATTAGAGATGTGCAAAGGGGTGAAAAAGTAATTGCCCCCCGTCCCAACTCCCTCCGCTGTAGCACATTTGGGGAACCTGAGTAGAAACGGCGCATTATAATGATAATTATATTTATTTATAAAGAAAATAATTCCTTACTAATCAACTAATTTAGTAAATTCAACTGATACGCCAATTTAGCTCAATAAACACAAACAGGTCTGATGTTCTCCTTTATGGGGTCTGATGTTCTCCTTTATGGGGTCTGATGTTCTTCTTTATGGGGTCTGATGTTTTTCTTTATGGGGTCTGATGTCCTCCTTTTAGGTTCTGATGTTCTCCTTTTTGGGGTCTGGTGTTCCTCCTTTTTGGGGTCTGATGTTCCTCCTTTTTGGGGTCTGGTGTTCTCCTTTATGGGGTCTGATGTTCTCCTTTATGGGGTCTGATGTTCTTCTTTATGGGGTCTGATGTTTTTCTTTATGGGGTCTGATGTTCTTCTTTATGGGGTCTGATGTCCTCCTTTTAGGTTCTGATGTTCTCCTTTTTGGGGTCTGGTGTTCCTCCTTTTTGGGGTCTGATGTTCCTCCTTTTTGGGGTCTGGTGTTCTCCTTTATGGGGTCTGATGTTCCTCTTTTTTGGGGTCTGATGTTCCTCCTTTTTGGGGTCTGATCTTCTTTATGGGGTCTGATGTTCTCCTTTTGGGGTCTGATGTTCTCCTTTATGGGGTCTGATGTTCTCCTTTTTGGGGTCTGATGTTCTTCTTTATGGGGTCTGATGTTCTCCTTTTTGGGGTCTGATGTTCCTCCTTTTTGGGGTCTGGTGTTCTCCTTTATGGGGTCTGATGTTCTCCTTTATGGGGTCTGATGGTCTGATGTTCTTCTTTTTGGGGTCTGATGTTCTCCTTTTTGGAGTCTGATGTTCTTCCTTTATGGGGTCTGATGTTCTCCTTTATGGGGTCTGATGTTCCCAACAAACATTTGAAGAACTGAAGACGTCTTTATTCTTGGCTAAGCTCAGTGGCCCTGCCCATGTGCTAAGAATAAGTAAAAAAACACACCCGTTATTATCACATAAGATTAAACCAGAGCGTAAACACACACACGTGAACACACACACGTGAACACACACACGTGAACACACACACGTAAACACACACACGTAAACACACGTGAACACACACGTAAACACACACACGTGAACACACACACGTGAACACACACACGTAAACACACACACGTGAACACACACACGTGAACACACACACGTGAACACACACACGTAAACACACACGTGAACACACACACGTAAACACACACGTGAACACACACACGTGAACACACACACGTAAACACACACACGTGAACACACACACGTGAACACACACACGTGAACACACACACGTGAACACACACACGTAAACACACACGTGAACACACACACGTAAACACACACGTGAACACACACACGTGAACACACACACGTAAACACACACACGTGAACACACACACGTGAACACACACACGTGAACACACACACGTGAACACACACACGTGAACACACACACGTAAACACACACGTGAACACACACACGTAAACACACACACGTAAACACACACACGTGAACACACACACGTGAACACACACACGTGAACACACACACGTAAACACACACACGTGAACACACACACACCTCAGCGCTAACATGCTAGGCTGAGCAGGAAGCTCTGAGATGATCTGTTGTATATCGGTAACAATGTCGGCGGCGTAGCTTCTTCCTGTCCGCTCGTGCTTTCTCACTCTCTGTTTTTAGCCGCCCTCCTCGACAGGAAGTAAGACAATGCTGTAATCATTAACATGAGCAGCAGTTTGGAGTGTGTCCTGGCTCCAGTGGGCATAAATACAGGTCACTTCCTCTCAGCCGGACCCAACTTCCTGCTGCAGAGGGGCAGTAACGACTGCACCGGCCTCAAGGGAATCCAGGAGACGCCGTGGTGTCAAAGACAAGTAGAGTCTTCCCAGAGTCTTCACAAAATCTTCCCAAAGTCCTCCCATTCCTCCCAGTCTTCACAGAGTCTTTACAGATTCTTCACAGTCTTTCCAGTCTTCACAGAGTCTCCCCAAAGTCCTCCCAGAGTCCACACAGAGTCTTTACAGTCTTCAGAGTCTACACATAGTCGTTACAGAGTCTTCACAGTCTCCACTGAGTCTTTACGGTCTCCACAGAGTCTCCACAGAGTCTTCCCAGAGTCTTCCCAGTCTCTCCAGAGTCTACACAGAGTCTTCCCAGTCTCTCCAGAGTCTACACAGAGTCTACACAGAGTCTACACAGAGTCTACACAGAGTCTTCCCAGTCTCTCGAGAGTCTACACAGTCTTCCCAGTCTCTCCAGAGTCTACACAGAGTCTCCACAGTCTTCCCAGAGTCTTTCCAGTCTCTCCAGAGTCTACACAGAGTCTACACAGAGTCTACACAGAGTCTACACAGAGTCTACACAGAGTCTACACAGAGTCTACACAGAGTCTACACAGAGTCTACACAGAGTCTACACAGAGTCTACACAGAGTCTACACAGAGTCTTCCCAGAGTCTTCCCAGTCTCTCCAGAGTCTACACAGAGTCTTCCCAGTCTCTCCAGAGTCTACACAGAGTCTTCCCAGTCTCTCCAGAGTCTACACAGAGTCTTCCCAGAGTCTTCTGAGCATCTTTTCAAAAGCATCAGGTCTGAAACAAGTCTTTAGTTACACTGGTTACCGTTTTTGTACCAGATTTAGCAGAGGAGACACAGCAAATATTACTGATTATTATGAATTATTTTATTATTATTATAATGCTTATTATTTTTGTTATCATTATTTATAACAGTTAATATTATTATTATTATTATTATTTTAACTATCATTATTAATATCATTTAATTGTGTTACTATAAATTGTTATAAAATATATTATTATTATTATTCACAGGTTATTTTTTAACTTATGCCAGAAGCATATCATTTCCTTTATATGATTTATTTATGACACCTGTTAGCAGTTGATGTGGCTGAAATACACACATTTAATAATTAGAAGGGGGCGTTCTCAACATTTTTGCAAGTTCCAGTTTGTCTAGAACAGAACCTTGTGGGACACCATGATTAACCCTATTGTTACTAAATATCAGCACTTCATCTCATATCAGGACTTCAGTCTCAAACACCGGCCTGATGGAAGAGTCAAATATTTACATCAGCTGCAGAACCCCCTTCCACCCCCCTCAACCCCCCCCCCCCCCCCATCCCCCGTCCCAAACAAAGTCACAACAATGGCGCGACAGAGACTGATGACTCCAGGTGAAACGTCTCTATCTCCGGAGAGCCACCAAACACAAGCCGGACACGTTCACGCTGAATATAGCGCTTCCCGTCCGAGCGCCAGCGTCCAGAGAGGTGCGGAAGAGTGGGCACTGACCTTCAAGTGGACAAACAGAGAACAGAGCAGGACTTCTGGCTCAGGTCCCTGTTGTAAATCAGCTCTGAGCAGATCAGAAAACAAAGCGTGTTGCTAGCGCGTGTTAATGGAGACGCCGCGCCGCTGGGCACACGTCAGCCGCCTTACAAGAGACTAAAGGGAGCTAGCGCTGAGTGCTAACTTCCTCATAGTGCTAGTACATGCGGCGGGGACGGAAAATCAAAACAGAGACACAGATCAGTCTGGAGCTGCAGATAAGAGTCGTGTTTTTCCCCTGTTTGATTTACAGTGCTGTGAAAAAGTATCTGCCCCCCCTTTCTGATTCTCTCTGAGACAGAGCCAAAAGTATTGGGACGCCCCCTTCTAATTATTAAATTCATGCATTTCAGCCACAACAGTTACTAACAGGTTTAAAAAATCAATTATATAAGTGATTAGTTGGACATTGTGGCTTAGCGGTTAAGGTACTGGACTAGTAATCAGAAGGTCGCTTTGTACTGTAAGTCGCCTTGGATAAAAGTGTCCGCTAAATGCTGAAAATGTAAACGACAAAAAGTCATTTGCAGCAACATTTGCAGAAAGTATTTGCAGCAACATTTAAAATAAAAAGGTGGTTTTAGATTAACATAATAAAATAAAGTGGTGTGTTAGCATATGAGATTATAATTTATTTATTTTATTTATAAGGTTATTGTGGATTAAAAAAAAAAAAAAACATTCGCCTGCTGGGAAACTAAAGTACATTACTGCACCAGAACAACAGCTCAGTATTAATTTATATTATTATTATTATTATTATTATTATTGTTTATTAAGTATTATTATTATTGTTGTTTACATTTACATTTTTGGCATTTAGCAGACGCTTTTATCCAAAGCAACTTACAATTATGACTGAACACAATTTTTGAGCAAATGAGGGTTAAGGGCCTCGCTCAGGGGCCCAACAGTAGCAACTTGGCAGTGGTGGGGCTTGAACCGGCAACCTCCTGGTTACTAGTCCAGTACCTTAACCACTGAGCTACCACGGCCCTAGAATTTTTTATTTATTTATTTATAGTATTTGTTTATTAATTATTATTATTATTGTTTATTAATTATTATTGTTATTTATTAATTGTTGTTATTATTATTATTATTATTATTTATGAATTATTAATTATTATTATTATTGTTTATTAATTATTATTATTATTATTGTTATTATTATTATTATTATTATCGTTATTATTGATGAATTAATTAATTTATTATTATTATTATAATTATAGTAGTAGTTGTTATTGTTTTTTAAATCATTTTATCATCATTGTGGATTATTTACCAGAATTGTTTATTAATATTATTAATAATAATATTTACATAATATTGATTATTTTAATTTAGTTATTATAATAATGTTTTAATAATTTTAATGGCAGTTATTATTATTATTATTATTAATATTGTTGTATTTTTTATGTTTATTATTGTAAATTATGTTATTATTATTTATTATAATAATAATCTTGTGTGTTAGCAGGTGTTAGCAAGTTTGTTCAGGTTAGCGCTATTTACGTGAATATATAAACTAGCACTATTAAATCATGCAGCGAAATTTAAGCTAACAATCAGTGATTGTTTACTTATAAGTATAACAGTAATCCATACAGCGCTCGTCCTAATCGTTTCAGTTTACGTTTTATCATGAAACGAAGATTATCAAAAGTGTTTAGCTAACTAGCAAAGTGAAACGCTTCGTTTACTGCAGTCTCGTGGGAAGGTGGAAGACGGCTAATCGTTAAGCTAGCCTCAGCAGCAGCAGTGCTGGCTCGTCTTTCAGCCGCTCTAATGGTGCGCCGGAGACTCCGGTTATCCCGCACAGCTGGAGAAACAGAAACAAACCGGGAGGCGCGGAGACCTCGCCGTCTGAACCGCGTCTGTCACGCGCTAGCTTGATTAGCATCTGAGCTTTTCAGCAGCTCGTTAAATAGGGACACACGTGGCCGAGGTGAACGTTTGCAGGGCGTTTCGTTTGGATGGGTGTCGGTGTGTGTGGGGGGTTCATGGGTGAGGGAAGTCGCACCGCGACCCCGCTGACGCTCTGATGTGTGTCTGTGAGACTGAGCTAGTTCACATAAGTGGATTTGAGTGGATTTAGCGATGAGGCTTCGCTAGCGCTGATGTTACTGAGCACCTGGCGCTTCGGAGAGCAGCGAATGAGAATCGAGTGATGAAACAGATGTGCAGAAACATGATATGACACAAAAAGAACTTGGGTAGAAACACAATGGAATTTAGTCATGTCCAGTTCCCTGATTAGAATAGAATGCATTTATTTGTCTTTATTCTTTCTTTGCGTATTCCAGCTTGATTGGAAGTCGTGGTCAGAGCGCAGAGCACATCAGCCAATGTACGGCGCCCCTGGAACAGAGAGAGGGTTAGGGGCCTTGCTCAAGGGCCCAACAGTGGCTGCATGCCAGAGCTGGGATTCGAAGCCTCAACCTTATGATTATAAGATAAGATACTTTATTTGTCACATATACAGTGTATCACAAAAGTGAGTACACCCCTCACATTTCTGCAGATATTTAAGTATATCTTTTCATGGGACAACACTGACAAAACGACACTTTGACACAATGAAAAGTAGTCTGTGTGCAGCTTATATAACAGTGTAAATTTATTCTTCCCTCAAAATAACTCAATATACAGCCATTAATGTCTAAACCACCGGCAACAAAAGTGAGTACACCCCTAAGAGACTACACCCCTAAATGTCCAAATTGAGCACTGCTTGTCATTTTCCCTCCAAAATGTCATGTGATTTGTTAGTGTTACTAGGTCTCAGGTGTGCATAGGGAGCAGGTGTGTTCAGTTTAGTAGTACAGCTCTCACACTCTCTCATACTGGTCACTGAAAGTTCCAACATGGCACCTCATGGCAAAGAACTCTCTGAGGATCTTAAAAGACGAATTGTTGCGCTACATGAAGATGGCCAAGGCTACAAGAAGATTGCCAACACCCTGAAACTGAGCTGCAGCACAGTGGCCAAGATCATCCAGCGTTTTAAAAGAGCAGGGTCCACTCAGAACAGACCTCGCGTTGGTCGTCCAAAGAAGCTGAGTGCACGTGCTCAGCGTCACATCCAACTGCTGTCTTTGAAAGATAGGCGCAGGAGTGCTGTCAGCATTGCTGCAGAGATTGAAAAGGTGGGGGGTCAGCCTGTCAGTGCTCAGACCATACGCCGCACACTACATCAAATTGGTCTGCATGGCTGTCACCCCAGAAGGAAGCCTCTTCTGAAGTCTCTACACAAGAAAGCCCGCAAACAGTTTGCTGAAGACATGTCAACAAAGGACATGGATTACTGGAACCATGTCCTATGGTCTGATGAGACCAAGATTAATTTGTTTGGTTCAGATGGTCTCAAGCATGTGTGGCGGCAATCAGGTGAGGAGTACAAAGATAAGTGTGTCATGCCTACAGTCAAGCATGGTGGTGGGAATGCCATGGTCTGGGGCTGCATGGGTGCAGCAGGTGTTGGGGAGTTACATTTCATTGAGGGACACATGAACTCCAATATGTACTGTGAAATACTGAAGCAGAGCATGATCCCCTCCCTCCGGAAACTGGGTCACAGGGCAGTGTTCCAGCATGATAATGACCCCAAACACACCTCTAAGACGACCACTGCTTTATTGAAGAGGCTGAGGGTAAAGGTGATTGACTGGCCAAGCATGTCTCCAGACCTAAACCCAATAGAACATCTTTGGGGCATCCTCAAGCGGAAGGTGGAGGAGCGCAAAGTCTTGAATATCCGCCAGCTCCGAGATGTCGTCATGGAGGAGTGGAAAAGCATTCCAGTGGCAACCTGTGAAGCTCTGGTAAACTCCATGCCCAGGAGAGTTAAGGCAGTTCTGGGAAATAATGGTGGCCACACAAAATATTGACACTTCAGGAACTTTCACTAAGGGGTGTACTCACTTTTGTTGCCGGTGGTTTAGACATTAATGGCTGTATATTGAGTTATTTTGAGGGAAGAATAAATTTACACTGTTATATAAGCTGCACACAGACTACTTTTCATTGTGTCAAAGTGTCATTTTGTCAGTGTTGTCCCATGAAAAGATATACTTAAATATCTGCAGAAATGTGAGGGGTGTACTCACTTTTGTGATACACTGTACATATACAGGTGTACAGTACAATGAAATTCTTTCTTCGCATATCCCAGCTTGTTTGGAAGCTGGGGTCAGAGCGCAGGGTCAGCCATCGTACGGCGCCCCTGGAGCAGACAGGGTTAAGGGCCTCGCTCAAGGACCCAACAGTGGCTGCATAGCAGAGACTGGATTTGAACCGCCAATCTTCCGGTTGATAGCCCAAAGCTCTACCGACTAGGCTACCACTGTCCAACGCTCTACCCACTTGGCAACACTGTCAAAGGACGGGGAAGAAAGTGGAAGAAAGACACATTCAGGCTTTTAGAGGAAGATGATCACCACTGAACGGGTGTGTGAGACGGCCAGAACAGAAAAGTAGCCACTGAACTACATTAAGTCTCGCAAGTTCTGTTACTTTAAGCCAACGTTGATGTGTTATGACAAGACTTGAGGAAGATGGAAGAATTTGTGCCCATTCAGCATTTGTATGGCTTGGTCAAGAAAGCCTCCATTGATGTTCCAATTCATCCCAGAGCTGTTGAGTGGGGCTGACGTCAGGGCTCTGTGCAGGAGCTTTTCTTCATGTCTTTATACAGCTTGCTCATGCTGGGACGGGACAGGGTCTTCCCTAAACTGTTGCTGCACTTCCCTAAACAAGTCTGAAGCATTTGATTCCCTTTATGTTGTGGCCAAACAACAAATATAAACTGAGCCTCGACCTAACGATGATCGAACTTCTGACAGGAAATGATTTTGCTCTGTTTGTTGTTGTTTTGATGCTCCGCACCAGTATAGACGTGTGACTGGTGACAGACTGGTTCAGCTCTGAGAGCACTGGGTCTGTTACTCCAGTGTTATTCCAGTGTTATTCCAGAGCTCTGCGGTGATCTCAGCTGGGTTCAGGATGAGATGTGATTTGGAGGAATCCATGCCGAGCTGAAGGGGGTCGGATGTGTGTGATGAGCTGTGAGGTGTGAACTCGTCTATTGTTCTGGCGCTAGTGATTAGCAGCCTGGTGTCAATCACCTACGACCTCCTGACACACACACACAGACGACGTGGACCTCAGGTGACTGGATCCTAAACTGTAAATCAACATCAGGCATCAAGGGCTGCTGGTGATGGAGTGTGTGTGTGTGTGTGTGTGTGTGTGTGTGTGTGTGTGTATGGGGGGGGGGGGGGGGGGGCTTCTCTATTAGAACTTTGACGAGTTAAATGGGAACTAAAAACATGGATCATGAGATCAGTTATATTTGTATATTTGCATAAACGTGTTTAGTTTTTGTAAGTGTGACTTAAATTTTATTTAAAATTAAATGATATTTCTATTATTTCTCCCCTCTTCTTATTGAATGTATTTTAGTGTTAGTAATTCTGGTGAAAAGCATCTTTTCTCCGTGAGATTAATATATTTTGTACATGGTCCCTGACTAAAAACTAAATAAAATAAAATAAGTAAAAAAGTAAAAAAATAAAAATAAAAAAGGAAAGTAAAATACAATGAAATAAAATGAGTAGAAAAAGTAAAATAAAAAAATAAAACAAGTAAAAAAATTAAATAAAAAAACATAATAAATAAATAGTCAAATAAAAAAGTAAAATTAAATAAAATTAAATAAATTACAATGAAATAAAATGAGTAAACAAAGTCAAATAAAAAAAACATAAAATAAGTAAAAAATTAAAATAAAAAAACCCATAAAATAAAAAAGGAAAGAAATATAAAGTAAAATAAAATACAATGAAATAAGTAAAAAAAGTAAAATGAAATAAAATACAATGAAATAAAATGAGTAAAAAAGTAAAATAAAAACATTAAAATGTTTTAAAATAAAATAACATTAAATTAAATAAGTAAAAAAAAAAAATCTTTTCAGAGGACAGAAAGGTTCTTCTCTCTTCTTCCATTCCTTATTTTCCTAGATCCAGATGAATCCTTGTGCTTCACTATCGTCCCTGATGGATCTTCTTCTCTTGTGTTTCATCTGTGCTTTGTTTCGGACCACACTGGGCCCCTTGTTGCTATTTGGAAAATAAACAAAAAATCACTGAACAAATAAATAAATAAACTTAAACGTGTGGGACCCCCCAGTTGTTTAGGGGCCCTTCAGTTCTCTTTGTACATCCTATAAGACCCGGCTCTGCTTTACCTGAGAAATACACTCATTGCTCAACAGTTGTGCTTCCAACTTTGCATCAACAGTTTAGGGAAGGCCCTTTCCTGTTCCAGCATGACTGTGTCCCAGTGTACAAAGCATGCTTGGTTTAAATAAACAGAGGTAGATCCAGCAAGCTCATGCTCAGGTGTCCAAATACTTCATATGGTCATATTGTGTAGATGTTCAGTTGTGGATTTGCCGGACTGTCGTTCTTCATTTCTCTTTCATCTCGGTCAGCATCGACGTGTGCGAGTGTCGCCCCTCTCTGATGGTTATTTGGCCTTGGTGTGGTAGTTCAGCTAGGGGCTGAAACACTGTTTTTAACAGATGCTGTAAATGTGCTTGTGAACGCAGCTTTAAAGAGAACAGAGACAAAAGTAGGAGAGAGACGAAAATAAAAGAGCCGTGTCGTACTGACAGACTACCTAAAGCAGCTGGATGTGATGTGTGTATGTGTGTGTGTGTGTGTGTGTGTGTGTTGGGGTGGAATGTGCATGTTATGATAAAGAACAGGGCAATTTTGACCCTCTCCCTTTTATCTTTAAAAAATGGACAAAAGTATTGGGACACCCCTCTTAATTCCTATCAGATGTATAAAGTCAATACTGTAAAATAAACGTCACGCCTCCAAATATGTGCCATTGGTTTGGGGAAGGCCGTTTCCCTTCCTCCAAGCAAGCTCACCAAAGACGTGGTTTGTTTGGTTCAATGTGAAGTTTGAAAGCTGTGACCCTGGTGAAAAGCACTGGGATGATTGGGAATGCTGACTGAGAGGTGTTCTTTTGACTGAATAGGCATGAATCCCCACAGACACTCTTCAAAATCTTGCGGAAAGCCTTCCAAAAGAGTAACGGCTGTCATCGCTGTAATAAAGAGGGTGTTGATGCCCCCATATTAATGCCTGTGGTTTTGGAATGGGGTGTCCGGATACTTTTGGCCATACAGTGTAGGATATTACCATAACGTACTCAGGACATCTTTTTCATCATATCCCATTCCCAGCTAATGTACGGCCCCCTAGAGATGAGAGGGTTACAGACCTCGCTTAAGGACCTAACAGTGGCTGCATGGCAGAACTGGGATTCAAACCCACAATAGCACAAAGCTCTACAGTGGTACAGTGGAAGCCTAGTGACAAGAGCCACGGCTTAACAACTAGAAGATTGTGGGTTTGAATCCCAGTTCTGCCAAGCAGCCACTGTTTGACCCTTGAGTGAGGCCCTTAAACCACTCAGCTCCAGGGGGCCGAACAATCGCAGGTTCCAAAAAAGATATAGAGAAAAATTGTTTTATATGCGACGAATGAAGGCGTTCCATGTGCCCCTTCCACCAGGCGACCACTGTTCCTACCTAAATCAGAAAGAACTGAATCAAACAGTAAGCCTACTTCCATATTTCCCAAATACATTTTGAAGATTTAGGTAATTTACATACGTTGCAGACTTGTGTGTATCGTGGATTGAACTCTTTGAGCTGTAAACAGACGTGGTTTTTCAGAAAGTATGTGGTTAAAGCCTGCACGGTTTTATTTTCATGTATGATGATTGTTCCTTGACGGATATCTCAGTAGAGACGTGTGTTCCATCATGTTTTTTACAATTTCATGGAACTTTAAAAGATTGCCTTCTTTAAAACAACATGCACTCCTGCTTTGCCTTTACCTTTCACACACTCATATCCTGCGTAGTACTACTGTCTGTCTACTGTGTGTGTGTGTGTGTGTGTGTGTGTGTGTGTGGAGGCGAAATTAATGCTATGTAGCAGTGAAACCCACGAGAAGAGAGTGTAACACTACACTGTCCAGAAGGACAAAACATTCCTGTCGTCTCCGTCCCCACCTCACTGAGGGACACAAAGTCGTGTGTTTAAAACTCAGAAGCTCTTTGTGCATTCAGCGTTTCTATTGTTGAGAATAATAAAATAAAAATGCTAGCTGTGTCCTGCTCTTAGGGTAGAAACAGAAAAAGATGCTCACGTAGAGCTTTAATAATAATAATAATAATAATACGTTTAATTATATGTTTGACGTATAATATGGACTTTCCGGTCCAGAACTGTGACCATAAACACCATAAACTTTTTTCATGAGGCCAAAGTGAGTCAGGCACTGATTTTGCACAAGAAGATTCTGCTCAAATCAAGGTTCCAATTCATCCCAAAGGTGTTGAACTGGGTTTAAACTGAGACCAGGGCTGTGTGCAGGTCACTGGACTTGCTGGACACCAAATACATTAAAGAATGTTAAGAGCTTGCTTAAATTCATGCTGAAACAGGAAAGGACCTTCCCTTAACTGTTGCTGGTACATACTGTACCTTACATAATTGATTTTATACACTTAATACCATTGGGTGTGTCTGAAACTCTTTCGGGTCATATAGTTAATGTACTGTACATAGTGTGTGTGTGTGTGTGTGTGTGTGTGTGTGTGGTTAGGATTTGGCCAGGCATTCAATTATTTATCCATTCACTCATTGTTTTTTCATCGCTTTATCCTGGTCAGGGTCGCGGTGGGTCCGTGGACACAGGTAGAACATGCAAGCACCACACAGAAAGGACCCTGGCTGCCTTCTTGCTGTGAGGTGACAGCGCTACCCACACTGCACCACTGTGCTATTAAAATATTGTAATGACACAAAATTGGTACGTGGCCACTTACTTTTAATACTTTTTTTTACTTTTTAAATATTGGCTTTTTTAATACTAAACAATCAGGGTTACAATAATATCGACAACAAGTTTATACGGGCACTCAGGTGGCACAGCGCCAGCCCACTACCACTGAGATCCAGGTTCGAATCCCCAGCCATGCATCTGAAGCTTTGTGATGGATTGGCATTCTGTCCAGAGTGTTCGTGCCTTGTGCCCAGGAACCGTAACCACTTCGACCCTGACCAGGATAAAGCAGTTAATGGAAATGAAATTATTAAGACAGTTAATTTTTCTGTTTGGCAGTTCTGGCTTTCAATCACCGTTCATGAATGTTGGTCCTGATCTAAACTAAAGCTAGACTGTAAGAACATAATCTGGATTTTTTGGATCTTTATTTGAGGTTCTGGATTCTCTGTGGTGGTACATCCAACATCTTTAAGGTCATTTCTAAAGTGCAATATTTGGGATAAATGACAGAAATCTGGGTACAACCTGATACCAGCACCAAACCCAGCACTCAGAACTAAATAACTTAAATAAAATAGCTTATTTTTAATCCCTTTGTTTGTTCACATTAAAAAAAAACACATACCAGAGTGTCAATGTGAAAACATGCAATACATTAGCATGATGCTAAATTGCTAACTAAAGGCTTCATTAGCTTCTTATTCATGGCTAACGCGGCTTCGTAGCTCAAACTGAAACAGGAAACGTCATTAGCCCGGAGATGTCTCGTCTAATACGCTACATTTGGCATTCGGATTAAAGTTATTTGGACTTTTGATGTTGAGAGATAAAGTAATTAGCAGTTAGCGCCTGCTGCTCCCGCCATGTTTATATCAGTGTGAATATGCAAAGCCGAGACCATTTGGTGAGCGAATTTGCCTATCTGTACCATTAAGGCTGAGAGGAGTAGATAAGACAAGTTCCTGTGTGTGTGTGTGTGTGTGTGTGTGTGTGTGTGTGTGTGTGTGTGTGTGTGTGTGTGTATAGAAGCGAAACACAACAAACCCAAACCTAGACCAGAACATTCACTCATGGTCTGTTTTACCACCGCTTTGTCCTGGTCAGGGTCGCGGTGGGTGTGATTCATTGGGCGGGAAACATTCCGGACACACACACACACACACACACACACACACTTGGGGCAATTTCTAGTAGCTCCAATTACTGTTTTGACCATCAAACCTGTCAAGTGTCTGTGTTGGTTTCCTCCGGGTGCTCCGGTTTCCTTCCACAGTCCTTTTAGATATTAATGTGAGTGTGTATGTGAATGTGTGTGTTTGCCCTGTGATGGACTGGCAACTGAATTGGACCCACCACAACCCTTAATGGAATAAAGTGGTGGTAAAACAGACAATGAATGAATGAGTATTATTATTATTAACAAATCAGGGGCAGTATATCCTAGCGGTTAAGGTACCTGACTAGTAATCAAAAGGTCACTGGTTCAAGCCCCATTACTGCCAGGTTGCCACTGTTGGGCCCTTGACCCAGGCCCTTAACCTTCAATTGCTTGGACAATATATACTGTCACAGTGCTGTAAGTCACTTTGGATAAAAGCGTCCGCTAAATGCTGAAAATGTAAATCAGCAATCCCTGATTAAAACAGTGCAGTGTTCCAATCGGAGGAAGCGCCCTCCCCCTGCACACTCCCCTGCACACTTCCTGCCTAGATAGAACAGACAGAGAGAGAAAGAATGAAGAGGAGGAAAGTCCGATCGTGCCGAGGCTGATAAGTAGTAAACAGAGGCTTAAAGAATGATGTTGGTACAGGAGCCGCCCTTCCTGACCGTGTGTGTGTGTGTGTGTGTGTGTGTGTGTGTGTGTGTGTGTGTGTGTGTGTGTGTGTGTGTGTGTGTGTGTGTGTGTGTGGGCAGATAGTTGTGTCTGTGTGGGTCAAGGCCTCGGCGCCACTGACGATGCGGTGCTGATAGACAGTACAGAGTGCCGAGTGAAGCTTCCCGTCTGTTCCCTCACACACACACACACACAAGCACAAAACATGCTCACACATTCACTTACTTATACCTGAAGGCCGTTTAAAGCAGCCAATCCACCTTCTGCATGTTTTTGAAAGGTGGGAGGAAGCATTAACCAGACTTAAGTAAGCATGTCAATTTGCTGTATAAGCTAACTACAATGCTGCAGAAAAGTATTTGCCCCCTTTCCAGTTTGTTCTGTTTGTGCAAGTTTGTCACAATTATACACTGTATGGCCAAAAGTATTTGGACACCCGACCATGAGCTTGACATTCCAAACGCTATCACATAACATCATCTCATAAACATCAGAGCATCGCATTGACAGCAATCTTTAAACGTTCCTTTGCTTTCTAATGTAATATTTTAGCTAAACACATGGTTTGGCCGACATAAACCTCAGGATAACTAACCCAGCTAACATTTACCTCAACTCAGGATCAGCAACCTATCCAACATTTACCTCAGGATAACTAACCTATCCAACATTTACCTCAGGATAACTAACCTATCCAACATTTACCTCAGGATAACTAACCTAGCTAACATTTACCACAGGATAACCAAACTTGCTAACTTTTACCTCACCTCAGGATAACTAACCTAGCCATTATTTACCTCAGGATAACTAACCTAGCTAAGATTTACCTCAGGATAACTAAGTTAGACAACATTTACCTCAGGATAATTAACATAGCTAACATTTACCTTAGGATAACTAACCTAGCTAACATTTACCTCAACTCAGGATCAGCAACCCAGCCAACATTTACCTCAGGATAACTAACCTATCCAACATTTACCTCAGGATAACTAACCCAGCTAACATTTACCTCAACTCAGGATCAGCAACCCAGCCAACATTTACCTCAGGATAACTAACCTATCCAACATTTACCTCAGGATAACTAACCTATCCAACATTTACCTCAGGATAACTAACCTATCCAACATTTACCTCAACTCAGGATGAGTAAGTCAGCAAACATTTACCTCAGTATAAGTAACCTAGCTATCATTTACCTCAACTCAGTATAAGTAACCTAGCTAACATTTTCCTCAGGATAACTAACTTTGCCAATATTTACCTCAGGATAACTAAGCTAGCCAACATTTACCTCAGGATGGCTAAGCTAGCTAAAATTTACCTCAACTCAGAATGAGTAACCTAGCCAACATTTACCTCAGGATGGCTAAGCTAGCTAACATTTACCTCAACTCAGAATCAGCAAACCAGCCAACATTTATCTCAGAATAATTAACCCTGCCAATATTTACTACTGGATAACTAACCTTGCTAAAATTTACCTCAGGATAACTAGCCTAGCCAACATTTACCTCAGGATAATTAACACAGCTAACATTTACCTGAGGATAACTAACCTAGTGAACTTTTATCTCAACTTAAGATATCCGACCTAACCAACATCTACCTCAGGATAACTAATCTAGTCAACATTTACCTCAGGATAACTAACCTAGTTAACATTTACCTCATGATAACTAAGCTAGCTAACATTTACCTCAACTCAGGATAACTAACCTTGCTAACGTTTACCTCAGGTTAATGTTAGTAATGTAAAAGCTAAACTGGTTTTACCGCGGTGTTTTGGGACGTTTACTGTTTACTTTCACATTGCTGCTAGTGTTCAGCAGAGATTACTGAACATTACTCTGACATAATCCTGCTGCTCTCAGATAACACGCCGGCTGTCTTAACCCACAAGACTTCCTGCACGGAGATAACCCGTTCCTTATTACTCCCTAAAGTGTCTGAGGTTCCTTTCCAACTGATCGCTTTCACGCCTGCAGTTTGGAGTCTCACTTAAAATGTCTGAATTCCCAGTGTAGCCCACGTCACCACTACAGGGAACTACTGGGGTGACTGGAATGCACCTACTGTGTGGGTGAAATACTAACACAGCACCACAGATCTGATTTAAAGTTGTTTTATGCTTTATTAGCTGTTTTATTAGCCGCTTGACCTCTGACTATCTTTAAACGCACACAAATAAAGGAAATACGACGGTCAGCCTGGAGCGGCGGGGTGTAAACACGCCCCAGTGGTCAGAACTGAATTTGGAGAAGGAAACGGAACATCTAAGGGCAGCTGCTTTCCAAATGGGACTCTTCATCACGAGGTACCTGGGTAGCTGCCTTCAGATCGCCTGAGAGGAACACATGGGATGCAGACTTCAAATGCAGCCCTATAAGGTGTCTTAGGGGACAGCTGCCCCCGAAAATGGGACGAGACTTTTACTCAGGAGGACAAATGCTGCCCAAAAATGCCACCTTTCCTGGCAGCTTCATCAACAATGGAACACGGTGGAGTGACTACTTTTACAACACTGGACAAAAACTTACCGCTTAGTTTCTTCACAGATTATTTATTTATTCACCCTGGGTAACCACTTCAACATGGTCAGGGTCTCGGTGGATTCAGAGCCTATACTACTGTATATGGGTAAAAGTATTGGGACAACCCTTTTAATGTTTTGAATTTACATGATTCAGCCACAACAGTTGCTAACAGATGCTATAAATCAATCATATAAAGAAAATCAAATGCTTCCCACTTTGCAGTAACAGTTTAGGGAATGCCCTTTAAAACAAGCTCTATATAGACACAGAGCTCTGACCTCAGCCCCACTGAACAGCTTTGGAATGAACCCAAAACATCAACATCAGTGCCCAGCCATACACATGCTCTTTTGTACTATTGAAGGGGCACAAATTCCCATACACAGACATAATTTAAAGTCTTGTGAGAAGCTTCTCAGAAGAGCGGCTGTTGTTCTAGCTGGAAAGATCACTTAGAGGACACTCAGCTTATGGACAAGCTATGGTCAGGTGTCCGAATAGTGTATCTTGGAACATAGTGTATCTTGGAAACACACTAACTCATTCACTAACTCATATGTCCTAGCCAGTTCATGTGGTTTGTTTTTGGGTGGTGGTAAGAAAACTGGAGTTCACCAAACTCCTTACATGCCCTAACATGCACCTAAAGCGATCCTTGGAATCCAGGACCCAGGACCAAGTTCGGCACCCACAGTACCTCCTGCGCCACCATGCCAACCACAAGTATTTTATAATATTATGAACAGACAAATCTGTAGATCAGAAAAAGTTCCATGAGATGAATTTGGGTTTGAATTTCACTCTAGTAAGGATTTGCAGTGTTGTAGTCGAGACTCATGACCACCTAAATAAGACCAAAACCCAAACCAGCCAAAACTGAGACAAGTCAAGATCAGACCACGACCTCAACAATCCAGACCCAATACTTTTGTCCATAGTGTGTATTTGTACTAAAATAACAAACTGGACTCTAGTGGCTATTTTATGTGCTTTATTTTTTAGTAAACTGTGATGTTTGTGAGCGTTAGATTAAATCTTTGTGTCTCTAATGCCAGATTTCTGACCATATTTTTGAGGAGATGTTTCTGATGGTTCTTCTGCTTTTTTTGTCCTAATGAACTGAGCTCAGCTTTTCCCAGCATGCATCCACAAACTATTTAAGAAGTAAAATAAAGAAGTAGAGGACGTTGACCTCTCTGATGTACGGATCCACCCAGATACAGAATTTCCCTCCTTAATGATCTAATATTGTTTTATTTATGAAGACTTTTTAGCTTCATTAATCAGATTTAATCTCTGAATCAGACGGTAATGGACGTGGCGGCTTTGTGTGTTTGGGTTTATGAGGATATGAAGTGTAGGTGGATGCAATGCTGGGCTTACAATTATATACAAAGGCCAAGATAAACAGGAGTGTGTGTGTGCGTGTGCGTGTGTGCGTGTGCTAACTAACAATATTAACAATGTTCTTTTTATGGCCTGTAGGTACAGCAGGAAGGTCTTGGGTTCGATACCAGGCCAGTCAGTCAGGGTCCTTTCTGTGTGAAGTTTGCATGTTCTCCCTGTCTCTGTGTGGGTTTTCTTGGGGTGCTCTGGTTTACATGTAGTAAGGTTAACTGGAGCTACTGGAAACTGCCCTGTGTGTGTGTGTGTGTGTATGAGTGAGTGTGTGTTTTACCCATGCCATTTATCTTTTCTATTTTTTAAGTCACTTACTCATTCATTGTCTGTTTTACCGCTTCATCCTGGTCAGGGCTGAGGTGGGTCTGACTCACTGCCCAGAAGGCAGGAAACACCCCGAACAGGTTGCCAGTCCATCGCAGGAGAAACACACACACACACACACACACACACACACACACTTCCACACTTAAGATAATTTTAGTGGAAACAATTGACCTAACTGGACGTCTTTGGTCTCATGGGAGGAAACCGGAGCACCCGGAGGAAACCCATACAGACACAGGGAGAACATGCAAACTCCAGAAACTAACTGTGCATTAACATTTGCTCACATTTTGAGTTTACTCCTATTTACTATCAGAATCAACAGGTTTACATAAATCACGAGCCTCTGGAAGGCAGTGCTGAGACTGCTGATATGCAAAAGACACGCTTACAAAAAGAGAACATGCTAAATAATTGAAGTGAATTTTAACTGTACAGTAATTCTAAACAGATACAAGTGCACTATACAAGTGGCCAAAAATATGTGGACACCTGACCATGAGCTTGTTCTGATCTAAAAGCAGCAGCGGTTAAGGTACTGGACTAGTAATCGAAAGGTGGCTGGTTCAAGCCCCACCATTGCCAGGTTGCCACCATTGGGCCCTTAAGCAAGGCCCTTAACCTTCAATTGCTTAGACTATATACTGTCACAGTTCTGTAAGTCACTTTGGATAAGAGCGTCTGCTAAATGCTGAAAATGTAAATGTAAAACATTAGGGGTAGTTGTAGCCTAGTGGTTACAGCTGCAGGTGGCAACAGTGGTTGCCACAGGTTGCCACTGTTGGGCCCTTGAGCAAGGCCCTTAACCCTTTGCTTAGACTGTAAGTCGCTTTGGATAAAAGCATCTGCTAAATACCAAAAATGTAAATGTAAAACCATCTGCATTAATACCTGTAAAGTCAGTCTCTGCTTTTATTTAAAGCCTCTGTACTAAATTTGTGAGGTCAGGCACTCGATGGCTTGCAGTTAATGTTTTAATTAGACCTGAAGATGCTCAGTGGGGTTGAGTTCGGGGTTTTGTGCAAACCACAGCTAATATAAATGTAAATATATATATATATAAGTATATAAGTATATAAGTATGAGAAACAGGAACTGAATTAATTAATTGTAACGTTACAGCAGCTTTCAAAAATATAAAAATAATAAAGTGTTTATACATATATTAAAAAATAGAAATGTAAGAATATATAAAAGATTACAAAAGATAAACTGTCTTTAAAAAAGTTCAACAGATATTGCACTGTTTTATAAAATGTATTGCACAAAGTACAACAGATTTTGCACAGATTGGGTAGTTGTAGCTTATCGGTTAAGGTACTGGACTAGTAATCAGAAGGTTGCTGGTTCAAGCCCCACCACTGCCCTTAAGCAAGGCCCTTAACCCCCAATTGCTCAGACTGTATAATGTCACTGTACTGTAAGTTGCTTTGGATAATGGCTTCTGCTTAATGTCGAAATAGTAAATGATTTTAAAGTATTGCACATGGTTCAGGTTTATAGTAAATATGAGTGCAGATATAAAACCATATAAATAACTGTGATGGTGATGATTATCTGTGCTTGGGGCGGTGCTGATTATAAAGTTTTTAGTTTTTAGTTTTGGTTTATGGTTCGTGAATTTTCTGACCTGTTAAAAATACAATAAATGAAAAATGCGAAATAAATGCTGAACAAATATAATTTATACTTTTTTTTTCTCACAGTTTGAAAGTGTCAGAACAATAACGGTCATTTCCGCTTCCCTCTCCTGTTCAGTAGTAAACTCTGTGTTTCCTCTGGACGTCTCTCTAAAACCCTTCTCATGTGAGAGGTAATTTTTGGAGAGGAACATGCAGGTCCTGTACAGACATGTGTTGTATGAAACTGACATTTCTCTCAGGGTGCTGGTGTGTTGTTGCCTCTGGCATTAGCATGAAAATGCAGATGCGCTGTGTCTCCATGACTGTGAATGAGCCGTCGTTTGCACTTCTTACATGGGCTATTATGATCTGAATTGATCTCTATGGGGCAAAAACATCCCAGTCTGGACTTGTCTAAACTAATCCTGCTGTTTCTTTAACGTCTCTCGGTGTACAAGCTGCTCTGGAAACAAACCACACACTTCCTCTTTTATTCAGGGAGCTTGTTTTTATTGAGCTGCTGGTGTTACCTGTATAAGCTCTTACAAAAGAGAGTTAATAAAGAATAATTACCTGAACAAGGATCTGATCTCATGTGTGATAGGAAGAACACATGTTGTACTAAATAAATTATTCTTGATTTATTTTGACAGTTATTATTATTATTATTATCATTAATTACTATTGTTAATTATTATTATTATTATTATTATTATTGCTAGTTCTATGATTATTATTATATTACTACTACCATTAATTAATAAATTAATTAGCTAATTATTATTATTGTTATTATTATTAATTGCTATTATTATTATTATTATCCATTACTATTATTACTACTATAATAATAATTATTATTAATTTCTATTATTATTATTATTATCAATTACCATTTTATTATTGCATTTACTATGATTATTATTATATTACTACTACCATTAATTAATTAATTAATTATTATTTATTATTGTTATTATTATTATTATTATTAATTGCTATTATTATTTATTTTTATTTTTATTATTTATTATGATTGTTATTACCAATTATTTTTATTATTATTATTATTATTATTATTATTAATTGCTATTATTATTTATTTTTATTTTTATTATTATTATTATTATTATTATTATAAGTATAATAATACAACTTTGTTGCAGTTGTAGCCTAGTGGTTAAGGTACTAGATTAGTAATCAAAAGGTAGCTGGTTCAAGCCCCACCACTGCCAGGTTGCCACTGTTGGGCCCTTATCCTTCAGTAGCTTAGACTGTATACTGTCAGAGTACTGTAAGTCATCTGCTAAATGCTGTAAATGTAAATAATAATAATAATAATTATTATTTTATTATTAAGATCTAATAATGATGTATGAGTGTGTTTTTAATTTGATATATATATTATGTCAGAGCTGTTGAGTGGGGCTGAGGTCAGACCTCTGTTATGTCTTTATAGAGTTTTGCTTTGTGCACAGGAAAGGGCCTTCCCTAAACTGTTAATTCCCTAAACATATAATTTCCTATATACAGTATAATTGATTTATTTCACATCATAGCAACTGTTGTGGCTGAAACACATGAATGTAATCATTAGAAGGGGCGTCCCTGTGTGTTTTAATAGTTTACTATTAATATATTTACTATCCATTATTCAGCACTTATTCTTATTCTTATTACCTTTAAATCTTTGTTTGGGTTCTTTTTAAGGTTGGATTAATCATCTCTATTTTAAAGTATAATATTCACGTGCAGGAGGCATGAATACTTGGTGCTGGAGTTTAGTGGGAAGTTAGAGAGGGAGGGGAAGATTAGGGAGGGGTGTGGGGTATTGGGAGGAGGGGTGTGGTGGTTAGAGGGCTTTAAAAAGCCGGCGTGTCCCTCTCAGACGGCATTCACACTTGGACTCGAGTGCAGAGAGAAGGATCTGCCTCTCTCACTCCCTTCTGCTTTCTGAAAACCTTCTGAACTTTGAAACTCATGGATATGATGGATATGATGGATAACGGGTCGGACTACATGGACGATTACGACCTGCTGGGGAACGGCAGCGGCTCATGCGAGTACGCCGAGTGGGAGCCCTCGTACTCCCTCATCCCGGTCCTGTACATGCTGATCTTCATCCTGGGACTGTCCGGAAACGGGGTGGTCATCTTCACCGTGTGGAAGGGCGAGAGCAAGCGGCGAGCGGCGGACATCTACATCGGCAACCTGGCGCTGGCCGACCTGACCTTCGTGGTGACCCTGCCGCTCTGGGCCGTGTACACGGCGCTCGGGTACCACTGGCCGTTCGGCGTGGCTCTGTGCAAGCTCAGCAGCTACATCGTCCTCCTCAACATGTACGCTAGCGTCTTCTGCCTCACCTGCCTCAGCCTGGATCGCTACATGGCCATCGTCCGCTCCCTGAGCAGCTCTCAGCTCAGAACCCGCGGCAGAATGAGGGCGTCTCTCGCCGCCATCTGGATCCTGTCCGGTGTCCTGGCGTCGCCCACTTTGCTCTTCCGGACCACCGTGTTCGACAAGGAACTCAACCGGACCTCCTGTGCCATGGATTTCAGTCTGGTGGTGAGCAGTTCCAGCGAGGAGACCCTCTGGATCGCCGGACTTAGCATTTCATCCACAGCGTTGGGCTTCATAATCCCGCTGATGGCCATGCTGGTGTGTTACGGCTTCATCGGCTGCACCGTGACGCGCCACTTCAACAAGAACCTGCGCAAGGAGGACCAGCGCAAGAGACGCCTCCTGAAGATCATCACCACGCTGGTGGTGGTGTTCGCAGCCTGCTGGATACCCTTCCACGTGGTCAAGAGCATGGACGCTCTGTCCTACCTGGGACTGGCGCCGGATTCGTGCTCCCTGCTGACGTTCCTGCTCCTGGCGCATCCCTACGCCACCTGCCTGGCGTACCTGAACAGCTGCCTCAACCCGTTCCTGTACGCCTTCTTCGATCTGAGGTTCAGGTCTCAGTGTTTGTGCCTGCTGAACCTGAAAAAGGCCATGCACGCCAGCCCGGCCAGCTCCCTCTCCTCGCAGAAGACTGAAGCCCAGTCGCTAGCCACCAAGGTGTGAGCTGACGAGGTGAGCGAGCGGGGCTCTTTTTTTTATGAGGCTTCGCGACTGGACCTTAAATCTACTGATCTCGAGCAACCAGACTCTTATGTGTTGCGTGAAAAGACCTTAAAGGACTGAACAGGCATGCTGGAGGTTCTCAGTGCCGGTCTGGCTGGCATCCATGCCAAGGTCGGACATCACGGACAGCTAAGCTGCTCTCCAGAAGTCGGCGGCTCCGTAGGGACGGACGGAGGGACCCGGTGGGTGGTCCCAGGTCCCTTGTAGAGACATTTGCTCTGGACTTTTAATTTTATCGCTTCATTACTTTTAAGCACTTGGTCATATGTTGATAAGGGGCATCTCGGTGCCTCCTGCTGAGCAATTTATCAATTCATCACGGGGATCAACTTTTGGGCAAGTGTGGAGGGGGGTGGTAATTAAGGAGCAGGGTGTCAGTCCAGACAAAGTGTTGCGGATTGATTAAAGACGTCGTTTGGGAGGGGTGCGTGGGTACGGGGGGCTTAGACTGACAGATGGAGACTGACAAATGCCGCCAGAGGGGGGCAAGATATTAACTGGCAGCTTTTACGGGCGGCTGTGTGTGTGTGTGTGTGAGCAGACACTTTATGAAGTGAAGTTTATATGAATTGACCTGCTGTACTGTATGATCACCACGAATCATGAATTATCCTGTAAATAAAACTTCTTTCCTGAATTTCTTGCCTTTGCTGTGTTTGTTGTTTCGAGCGCTGCAGGAATGTCCTGAGCGTCGAGTAACGCGTCGAGTTTTCCTGTTCCGAACCGCGCTATTGTCCTCTTTAGGTCCCAAATCAAAGCAGACGTCTCGCAGGAAATGCATGTTAGGTGCAAATTTCCCTTCGGCTGCGGACGGGAGATTGTGTGTGTTTGTGTGCAGCCGCAAACTTTCGGCGTTTCCTCTGGCATGCAGAATTCCACTGTTAATTCTTACAGACCTAAAAACTCTCATAATGCATTATTACTAATGACAGGTCTGTCTGAAAACCTAGTGAGCTGCCTCAGTAAAGAGGGTTCTAATCGCAGGTCATTCAAACGGACGCTAGCACGCCAGCTAACATCTCCCCCCGTGCTTAAACTGTCCCTGACGCCACAATTTACAAATAAACCACACTTATATAATTACACTTTATACAAATTAAACATCAATGAGAATTTATTTACATTTGATAAGAACTCTGTTGGTTGCTCTGCCTTATAATCATCCATCACGTTTGTAGTTTTTGTGAGAAAATTCGTGCCGCACTGAATGCTGGGATTGCATTCTGCACTGAGGAGGCGTCGGACGCTCCCTCGTTACTCACTCGGATCATCACTCAGAATTAAGGCGCCTCAGTAGGAGCATTTTAAGGGATCTGAGAATTTAGACACACCCTCTTCTCGGTCATAAATATATATGTGTATATATGTGCCGCACTAAGCTACCTAAACTGCTAATAATAAACTGTGATCCAAGATGCTTTATGGGCATTTTAGTACATAAAGCACAAGGACATACAGACAGGAAACGACGTCCCTACAGGACCACAAGTGCAAACAACACAATACACACAGCATACACACAAAATAACACACAATAAATACAATAAAGACACATTTCAGAACCGTAAAGTGAAAAAACTGGACCTAAAGAGATTGTGTTGTTGGTCTGTACACAATACTGAGTGATGCAGACTGAGGAAACTACAACATACAAATAGAAAATACAACATATTTTGATATGAATGAATTTATCTTGGAAAACAAGAACATAAGTGCTTAAATATTAAGGTCAAAAAGTATGTAGAAACATATATAAGAAAAAGTATATAAAAACAATATATAAAAGTGTATAAAGGTGAATCTGTGCACTAGATTTCACATTTAAATACTTAAGCAACACAAGAATCGTGTACAAAAATGCACTTAATAATAATCCGGTCACTAAGTGTGTCAATCTAAAGCAGCTAAAATGCTTCATTAGTGGTTATAACAACACTATAATCACTTAATGAGCCTCATTAGATGCTTCGGATGAAAGGAAATATGCCAAAAAACACACGGCCATTGAACTGTTCCACTATAAGAATAAAGTGACTGAGATGATGGTGAGGAACAGTTTAATCAATCTTTTAAACACACATTTCACAAATGTGTTGCTTCCTTATAACCAAATGATATTTAAATATATAAATATATATATAATAAATATGATCATATTTCCCCCCATCGTTTTTTGCATTTGTGTGTATGGTATGTGTGTGGTGTGTGTGTGGTGTGTGTAATGTGTGTATGGTGTGTTTGATGTGTGTGTGTATGATATGTGTGTGGTGTGTGTGTAATGTGTATGTGTATGGTGTGTTTGATGTGTGTGTGTATGATATGTGTGTGGTGTGTGTGTAATGTGTGTGTGTATGATATGTGTGTGGTGTATGTGTATGTGTATGGTGTGTTTGATGTGTGTGTGTGTGTGTGTATGATATGTGTGTGGTGTGTGTATGTGCATGGTGTGTGGTGTGTGTGTATGGTGTGTTTGATGTGTGTGTATGATATGTGTATGGTATGTTTGATGTGTGTGTGTATGTATATGGTGTGTGGTGTGTGTGTGTAATGTGTGTATGGTGTGATTGATGTGTGTGTATGATATGTGTGTGGTTTCTGTGTATGTGTATGGCGTGTCTATGGTGTGTGTGAGAGGTGTGTGTAGTGTATGGTGTGTGTGTAGTATGTGTGTGTGTATGATATGTGTGTGGTGTGTGTATGTATATGGTGTGTGTGTGTGTAATGTGTGTATGGTGTGTTTGATGTGTGTGTGTATGATATGTGTGTGGTGCGTGTATGTATATGGTGTGTGTGTGTGTGTGTGTGTGTGTGTGTGTGTGTGTGTGTGTGTGTGTAAAATGTGTGTATGGTGTGTTTGATGTGTGTGTATGATATGTGTATGGTGTGTTTGATGTGTGTGTGTATGATATGTGTGTGGTGTGTGTATGTGCATGGTGTGTGGTGTGTGTGTATGGTGTGTTTGATGTGTGTGTATGATATGTGTATGGTATGTTTGATGTGTGTGTGTATGTATATGGTGTGTGGTGTGTGTGTGTAATGTGTGTATGGTGTGATTGATGTGTGTGTATGATATGTGTGTGGTTTCTGTGTATGTGTATGGCGTGTCTATGGTGTGTGTGAGAGGTGTGTGTAGTGTATGGTGTGTGTGTAGTATGTGTGTGTGTATGATATGTGTGTGGTGTGTGTATGTATATGGTGTGTGTGTGTGTAATGTGTGTATGGTGTGTTTGATGTGTGTGTGTATGATATGTGTGTGGTGCGTGTATGTATATGGTGTGTGTGTGTGTGTGTGTGTGTGTGTGTGTGTGTGTGTAAAATGTGTGTATGGTGTGTTTCATGTGTGTGTATGATATGTGTATGGTGTGTTTGATGTGTGTGTGTATGATATGTGTGTGGTGTGTGTATGTGCATGGTGTGTGTGTAATGTACAGTGTATCACAAAAGTGAGTACACCCCTCACATTTCTGCAAATATTTCATTATATCTTTTCATGGGACAACACTATAGACATGAAACTTGGATATAACTTAGAGTAGTCATTGTACAGCTTGTATAGCAGTGTAGATTTACTGTCTTCTGAAAATAACTCAACACACAGCCATTAATGTCTAAATAGCTGGCAACATAAGTGAGTACACCCCACAGTGAACATGTCCAAATTGTGCCCAAATGTGTCGTTGTCCCTCCCTGGTGTCATGTGTCAAGGTCCCAGGTGTAAATGGGGAGCAGGGCTGTTAAATTTGGTGTTTTGGGTACAATTCTCTCATACTGGCCACTGGATATTCAACATGGCACCTCATGGCAAAGAACTCTCTGAGGATGTGAGAAATAGAATTGTTGCTCTCCACAAAGATGGCCTGGGCTATAAGAAGATTGCTAACACCCTGAAACTGAGCTACAGCATGGTGGCCAAGGTCATACAGCGGTTTTCCAGGACAGGTTCCACTCGGAACAGGCTTCGTCAGGGTCGACCAAAGAAGTTGAGTCCACGTGTTCGGCGTCATATCCAGAGGTTGGCTTTAAAAAATAGACACATGAGTGCTGCCAGCATTGCTGCAGAGGTTGAAGACGTGGGAGGTCAGCCTGTCAGTGCTCAGACCATATGCCGCACACTGCATCAACTCGGTCTGCATGGTCGTCATCCCAGAAGGAAGCTGACGCACAAGAAAGCCCGCAAACAGTTTGCTGAAGACAAGCAGTCCAAGAACATGGATTACTGGAATGCCCTGTGGTCTGACGAGACCAAGATAAACTTGTTTGGCTCAGATGGTGTCCAGCATGTGTGGCGGCGCCCTGGTGAGAAGTACCAAGACAACTGTATCTTGCCTACAGTCAAGCATGGTGGTGGTAGCATCATGGTCTTGGGCTGCATGAGTGTTGCTGGCACTGGGGAGCTGCAGTTCATTGAGGGAAACATGAATTCCAACATGTACTGTGACATTCTGAAACAGAGCATGATCCCCTCCCTTCGAAAACTGGGCCTCATGGCAGTTTTCCAACAGGATAACGACCCCAAACACAACCTCCAAGATGACAACTGCCTTGCTGAGGAAGCTGAAGGTAAAGGTGATGGACTAAACTCAATTGAGCACCTGTGGCGCATCCTCAAGTGGAAGGTGGAGGAGTTCAAGGTGTCTAACATCCACCAGCTCCGTGATGTCATCATGGAGGAGTGGAAGAGGATTCCAGTAGCAACCTGTGCAGCTCTGGTGAATTCCATGCCCAGGAGGGTTAAGGCAGTGCTGGATAATAATTGTGGTCACACAAAATAATGACACTTTGGGCACAATTTGGACATGTTCACTGTGGGGTGTACTCACTTATGTTGCCAGCCATTTAGACATTAATGGCTGTGTGTTGAGTTATTTTCAGAAGACAGTAAATCTACACTGCTATACAAGTTGTACACTGACTACTCTAAGTTATATCCAAGTTTTATTTCTATAGTGTCGTCCCATGAAAAGATATAATAAAATATTTGCAGAAATGTGAGGGGTGTACTCACTTTTGTGATACACTGTATGTATGGTGTGTGATGTGTGTGTATGATATGTGTGTGGTGTGTGTGTATGTGTATGGTGTGTCTATGGTGTGTGTGTGAGGTGTGTGTAGTGTATGGTGTGTGTGTAGTATGTGTGTGTGGTGTTTGTGTGTGTGTAATGTATGTATGGTGTGTTTGATGTGTGTGTATGATATGTGTGTGGTGTGTGTGTATGTGTATGGTGTGCCTATGGTGTGTGTGTGGTGTGTGTGTGTGGTGTGCAGTGTGCGAATATGTGGTGTGTGTGAGGTGTGCGTAGTGTATGGTGTGTGTGTGTGTGTGTGTGTGTGTGTGTGTGTGTGTATTGCATGATGGATGAATGCAGTGATGTAATAAAAGCTTCATTAATTCTCATTTCTACTCTGTGTTGCTTGAAAATATTACATATTCATTTACTGGAGCCTCACAGCAAGAAGGTTCTGGGTTCGAATCCCAGGTGGAGCGGCCCGGGTCCTTTCTGTGTACATTTTGCATGTTCTCCTTGTATCTGTGTGGGTTTTCTTCCCCAGGTTAACTAGAGCTGCAAGAAATTGCACTAGGGGTGTCATCTTTTGACCGAACAGGCACAAATTTTGTGTCTTGTGAGAAACCTTCTAGACTATAAAAGTAGTCCCCCCCCCCCCCCCCCCCCGGCCCATACGGCTAAAAGCAACGAGGATCTTTACCTGTCGTCACCCTGATGAAGCATTTCCAAACAAAAGTCGTGTACACAGAGGGACGGTTCCCCCAAATCTCCTTCATCTCATCAAGCACATTTGCATTAATGAGCTTAAAGCTGTAGCTAATCCTGTCCGGTTAATGAATCGGTGCTAATCACAAACATCTGCGCCCACAGAGCACCGATATTTTCCTTTAATAGAAAGAAGATAAGAGAGCTGAGAGCTGAATTACAGAAATTAGTATCAGATTGTAAACACACAGTAACGGTTCTAAACCATTCAGCGGGGGGTAAGGGGGCAAACGGAGTATTTTTTTACTTTAAATATTAAGCAATTTCACATTGAGGAGATAATGAGGTGCAACAACATTCAAAATCTTATATTGTTTTACTGGATTTATGCTGCGTTTTTTATTTAATCAATTAAGCAGGTGTCCACATACTTTTGGCTATATACAGTGGATTCAGTAAATATTTAGAGCCCTGACTTGCACCATTAATCTACACTGAATGACAAAGTTAAATATTTATTCATTAATTCTTTCATTTGGTGTCTGTTTTACCACAGCTTTATCCTGGTCAGGGTCCCGGTGGGTCAGATTCTCTGGGTGAAATCTTTGTACCACCTTGATCCTTTCACCCGGTCGATTTGGGCATCTAGACCAGAAGAACCTTGGTCAGGGAAATAAGAAAGGACCCCATGGTCACTTTAAAAAGCTACACAAAGGTCCTGGACAGAGATAAGAGAACCTGTTGAATCCACACATGCACTATAGAGCCAAAAAGTATTTGGACGCCTGACAGTGAGCTTGTTGGATGTCCCATTTCAGAAACAAACTGTATTAAAATAGAGTGTTCTCATCAGCTAAAACAACAACTGCTTGTCATCTACTTGCTTTGAAGTATGTCTGTGGGAATTTGTGCCTCAAAGAAAGCCCCAGTTGATGTTCTGGTTAGCTGTTGAGTGGGGCTGAAATGGAGGACACTGGAGTTTCTTTAAACCAAGCACAGGGGCATGCTGTCATGCTGAAACAGGACAGTGCCTTCCCTAAACTGTTGCTGCAAAGTTGAAAGCATACCATACACACACACGTGTGTGTACTACTATGTGTGTGGGGGCTGTGTGGGTGGGAGCAAGGACGGATTAAGGATAGTCTGGGCCCCTGGGCAAAGAGTTGCTTGCCTGGCAACTTGTAGGTCCCTAGAAAGTCAAGGAGCCATGGTAAACGACTTCTATGGAAGTCAAGGGCCCCATAGCAGGGGCCCTCGTGATCAAGGGCCCTCTAATGGTATGCCCTGCTCTTTTCTAGGGCCCCCTGGTAGGGGCTCTCATAACCAGGGCCCTCTAAAAATATGCCCCCCTCTTTCCTAGGACCCCTAATAGCCAGAAGTCGAAGTCAGAGCAGTGCCACAACGCCTCATCCATTTTCATAAGGGGCCCAAAAGCATGGCTAGGGCCCAAAAGCATGGCTAGGGGCCCCAAAAGCATGGCTAGGGCCCCCAAGAGGCCCTGGGGTCAAAGTCCCTAATAGTCAGAGGATCCTTAAAATGGAGGGCCCTCGGAAATAGAAATATATTGTATCATAAATGTTGATAGGCATCGCAAAATGTTTTGGGCGCTGGCCCCACTGGCCCGGTCAGTAATCCAGCCATGGGTGGGAGTCACCTCAGTGTTGGTTTAGGCTTGTTGGAGTGTGTGTGTGTGTGTTGATGAATAAGTGAATCATGTGCTCAGTAGCCACGCTGCTGTGATTCTTCACTGACCGTCTAGGTGTCGGCTGACATGCTAACTGACCCCAACACACATTCATCAGCCTCCAAATTACATTACAGCCAAACAAACAAACACAGCAGCACAGGAGCTTCACAGATGCTGTACTGACGTGTGTATGTGTGTGTGGTGTGTGTGTGTGTGTGTGTGTGTGTGTGTGTGTGAGAGAGATGTGTGTGTGTATGGTATGTGTGGTGTGTGAGGTGTGTGTGTATGGTATGTGTGGTGTGTGTGTACTGTATGTGTGTATGGTGTGTGTAATGTGTGTGTGTGTGTATGGTGTGTGTGTGTGTGGTGTGTATGGTATGTGTGGTGTGTGTGTATGTGTGGTGTGTGTGATGTGTGTGTGTGTGTGTGTGTGTGTGTGTGTGTGTGTGTGTGTGTATATGTATGGTGTGTGTGTGTATGGTGTGTGTGTGTATGGTATGTGTGTGTATGGTATGTGTGGTGTGTGTATGGTGTGTGTGTGTGTGTGTATGGTGTGTGTATGGTGTGTGTGTGTGTATGGTGTGTGTATGGTGTGTGTGTGTGTATGGTATGTGTGGTGTGTGTATGGTGTGTGGTGTGTGTGTATGGTGTGTGTGTATGGTATGTGTGGTGTGTGTAATGTGTGTAATGTGTGTGTGTGTCTATGTGATGTGTCGTTCATCAGCAGCTGGAGTTTTAAAGCCCCTCTGTTCTGACTGACCCGTGTCCAGTAGGGTGTCGGATCGCGGCTCTCAGAAGTCTCGCCTCACATCCTGCTCCCAAACCTCGGCGGATTATCCGTGTCGTAAAAGGATTCGGGACGGAACCCGATCGGGGCGACTGTACGGATTTCATGGAGCTCGTGGTTCTTCAAAGAGAGTCGCGTCGAGGGCCGGAACAGGAACCTGAGAGGAACCTGAGAGGAACCGTAGCTCAGTCATTATGTTCTTAGTCTGAGTGGTTTCACTTTTTTATTTTCTCCAGTGTATAGGTTAGTGAGAAGGTTTCTGGACCTTGTTCACCTTTGGCACCAACAGGATCTAGAGTCCGAATTCCAAAAAACTTGGGACAGTAGAAAAAAGGCAGATAAACGCTGAAAGCATTGATTTATAACCTGCATTTTAAAGAGTGTTTAATTGAAGGCAGCACAAACATAAAATAATTCATGTTTTATCTTCAGCTATTTTTTAGGATTGTGCAGCAGCTCCATTCCTTTTAGTTGAGTAAGTGTGAACCATTTTTTAAAAGATAAACATTTTTATTTTATTTAATACCAGTCGATGTAACTTCATAGGTTTCTGAGGAACCTCGTGTGATTTTGGAGATTCAGGTTCATTCAGAGGGAAGAAATGAACGGAATTTGCTGGCGGCTTTTTAACCTCGACCTCAGTCACTCAGGTATTTCTTTCTGGGCTGAAACAGCAAAAGTATTGGGACGACCTGATTCTTAATATTACGACAGGTATTAGAACAATCTAATTATTAAATTCATGTGTTTTTTAACCACAACAATTGCTAACAAAACTCCAGTGTCCTGCACAGAGTCCTGACCTCAACCCTACTCAACAGCTCTGGGATGAACCGGAACATCAACTGATGCTTTTGTTCCCAGCCATACAAATGCTGTCATCTTTTGACCAAACGGGCACAAATTCCCATACACATACATACTTCAAAGTCTTGTGAGAAGCTTCTCAGAGAAGTCACTCTGGTTTTAAAATTGCATGTCCGACAAGCTTAGGGCCTGGTGTCCAAATCAAAGGGCAATTTGGCAGTTGAGGAAGGCCCTTTGATTGTCCAGCATGACTGTGCCCTCATGTATGGTTTGATGAGTTTGGATTTCTGATCTCGACACCGCCGAAAATCTTCTGCCATTCTGATTGGGAACTATATCCAAGAGCCATCAGAGTTCTGAGAAGAGTGGAGGCTGTTATGGCAGCATGGGTGGTGGTACTGCATTAGAAACAAGCAGAAAATTACAGCGCTGCAGGGGGTTAAATTCTGAACAGTTAGAACCTGTCAACACGTCCATGATTTGTTTAGCTGAGTGAAAAAGATACAGGAAAAAAAAATGCAGGAACTCGACCCCTCCAGTCCTCATATACAAACCATTAATTATCCACTGGTGTTAGTGTACAGTACCAGTTACCAACGATCGTTTTTTGAACATTGTTTACAACATGATACAGTGGGTCTACGTAGCTGTGAAACAGTTTATTGCATGGCATTTATTGAGATAACGCTTAGATGAAGCATTTAGTGAAAATAAATAAATAACAATATACATTAATGACAAAAAATCATTTCCTTATTCCATATTTATGTATAACATTTTCGTCAATGATTTCATTCTGGTCAGAGTCGTGGCAGGACAGGGTGCCAGCCCATCACAGGCCTACGACCCTGAAAATTAGATGCTAGATATTAGACTAAGACGTCTATATGACACTCTGTGCTTCTAACACAAACTACTGAATAAAGTAAAAGCTTTTTTTATTATTATTTCTTGTAATTCATAAGAAAGTGTTTGTTTTTGTGGAAACATGGGTGTGAAAGGTGTGAGCTCGGTTGAGAGTGTTGACTCGCGGATAGTTGATTGTTGATTGATGTATTGCAAATATGTTTATGTAAAACCCAAACCAGAAATAGTTGGGACAGTTTGGAAAATGTTAATACAAAATGTTAATGAAATTTGATGGGAACACTGACAGATTTCAACAGTACACAACGCTGATGGTTGGATTATATATATTTATAATTTTTACACCAGTATATGTACAGTATGTATATTGTGATTACAGCCTTGTTGCAGACAGTATAAACCTAAAACATTTCACGTTTTATCTGGTCATCTTCATTTCATTTGTTAATAAACATCCATTCCTGCATTTCAGGCCTGCAACACATTCCAAAAAGAGTTGGGACGGTAAAGCATTCACCACTTCGTAACATTGCTGTTAAAAGCAGAGTGATTAGATTTTTCAGGTCCTAATTTGTCCCGTTCTTCCTAAAACGCGTCTGTTTGTCCGTATACGCATCGTTACGCCCCGTCACCAGGCTTTCAGGCGCGTCTTTTGTCTGCGTTTCCATTCACGCCGGCTGCGTCTCTGTGTTTTGATTACAGGCTCGACGTTACGAGATTATTCCTCTTTGTCCTGGTGTGCTGTGGTATTTTGACTCCAGGCGAGCGCTGTACATACTGTCAGCTCCAGAATTATGGACCACTTTAAAAAAAACTGAAGCTTTTGTGCTTATTTAGCTCAGAAACACCAGGACACGTGACTTTTAATACCAGTGAATTTATTCCACTAATAAACTAATAAAGAGAATCATTTAAACGGGGTTTTAATTTTCAATTTAAACAAAACAAATCAGTTGTGGTTATAATTCATCCTTTTTATATGGACGCTCCTAGATTCGTAGCTTTGCACCGTGGCATATCGTGTGGATAGATCGTGTGTGGGTGCTGCAGAGCATCATGGGTCCCGGGTCCTGGGGTTTGGTCACTATCCGTTTGCAGTTTCATCCTGGTACTTCTGTTTCTTCCTAACAGTAAACTATATTCCGATACACAAGTGTCGCTTGGGTGGGGGGGTGACCCAGTAGGTGGCGCTGTTATCCACAGCAAGAAGGGTCTGGGTTCGAATCCCCAGTTGAGTGGCCAGGGTCCTTTTTTTGTGGAGTTTGCATGTTCTCCCTGTGACTGGTTCCAATTAACCTGTCATGTAGTCAGGTTCATTGGAAGAGTGTGTGTGTGTGTGTGTCCTGTGATGGACTAGCGGCCTGTCTGGTGTGTTTTCTACCTTTCGCCCACACCCACCATGACCCTGACCAGGTTAAAGCGGTGCTAAAACAGACAGTGAATGACCGTTAGCGTCCTGATCATATTTTATTAATGAATAATAAACTAATTAATAAAAGCTTAGTGGTTAAGGTACTGGACTAGTAATCAGAAGGTTGCTGGTTCAAGCCCCACCACTGCCAGGATACTGCTGTTGGGCCCTTAAGGAAGGCCCTTAACCCTCAATTGCTCAGACTGTACAGTATACTGTCCCAGTACTGTAAGTCGCTTTGGATAAAGGTGACCGATAAATGCCAAAAATATAAATATAAAAAATAAAGCGATCAGGGTTTAGCATTACGCCGCGACATTCTTTACCCTAAAAATGAAGCATTTAGCCCTCAGACGCACATCCTGCAGCGATCCAATAAAGCTAAATCAGGTGTGTTAGCACGCGACACCTACACGTGTGAAGCCGCGGAGCTACGCAGCCTAAATGAAAGGGCGTCTATTAAAACCGCGATGGCTGCAGACGGCCCCCGACTTTCATCTCTCCTCAGGTTCACTCTGGCGTTTCAGCTTCCCTGCTGTTAGCGTTAAAGCATTAAAGCCATCTCAGCTAGGTTAGCCCTCGCGCGCACGTCCACACACCGCTACACGTCTCTGGTGGCGAGGTGAGAAACTGAACGCGGGTGATGTGTATTGGCTCGGCGCTCGTTGAGCTCCAGCAGCTCCGGCGGTGTTTAACACCGGCGCGTCTCTTTTATCTGCTTCCTCCTCCGCCACTCTCACCAGCAAACCATGAACGACCCGCCGGCTAATAAACAAACTCCACGTCACGCCGTGTCTAACTGTAGAACAGAATCAATATATCAATGCATGTAATACAACCCCGAATCAGAAAAAGTTGGGACAGTATGGAAAATGCAAATAAAATAAAAACACAGAGTTTCTTACATTGACTTTAACTTTTATTTGATGTCAGACAGGATGAACCTGAGATATTTCATCTTTTATCTGCTCAACTTCATTTCATTTATTAAAAAACATCCATTCCTGCATTCCAGGTCTGCAACACATTCCAAAAAAGTTGGGACAGTAAAGCATGTACCACTTTGTAAGATACAATGTACAATGAAATTCTTTCTTACAGTGTACAGTCTAAGCAATTAAGAGTTAAGGGCCTTGCTCAAGGGCCCAACAGTGGCAACCTGACAAATTTGAACCAGCAACTTTATGCTTACTAGTCCAGTACTTTAACTGCTAGGCTACAACTTCACCTATTAACTTTGTCCTATTATCCCAGTTATCCTGGCTGCATGTCTCCACATGTAAAGGACCCCAAACATCTGGCCAGGGAATCGAACCCAGGACCTTCTTAATGTGCATGCTGACCCTCTTGAACCTCTATTTTACGTGTTACCACTGCATTATCCCTGCTCTGGGTCGTGCTGGGTTCAGTTTCCCCAGGTGTGTGTGTGTGGGCGGCACGGTGGCTCGGTGGGTAGCACTGTCGCCTCACAGCAAGAAGGTCCTGGGTTCGATTCCCAGGCGAGGCGGTCCAGGTCCTTTCTGTGTGGAGTTTGCATGTTCTCCGGCTTCCTCCTACAGTCCAGAAAAATGCAGTCAGGTTAATTGGAGACACTGAATTGCCCTATAGGTTAGTGTATTAGTGTATGTGTCCAGGGTGTTAGTGTGCCTTGTGCCCATTGAAAAGCTGGGATAGGCTCCAGCACCCCCCCACAACCCTAATTGGATAAGCGGTTAAGAAAGTGAGTGAGTGTGTGTGTGTGTATTGGTGTGTATTGGTGATCTGTATGGGGTGTTTCCTGCCTTTTGCCCAGCAAATCAGACCCACTGTGACCCTGACCAGGATAAAGCTGTGGTAAAACAACACAGACAATTTTTTGTTTTTATAGCATTTTACCAACAGTCCCAACTTTTCTAAAACTGGGTTTGTGGTAGAAACTAAAGGCCGAGGAAACAGAAACCACTTCACACCTCGACGGGTTCTGAGAGGGGTGTCAGACGAGCCCGGGGTGCCTCTGCTGCCCTCCTAAAACACACAAACTCTGCACGTCCAAAATCAGGACGTCAGGATCAGCAGGACAAAAACGCAGAGCGTCCGATCTCGTCCCTCTCGCATCTCAGCCACGCCCGCGTGAACACGTTCCACTGCTGAACCATAGATATGCACACCGGGTATCAGTGTGTGTGTACAATAGCTGAATGGCTGATGTTTGTTTAGGTCGCCCGGTTTTGGGCGCTGCCCGCTTTCATCTCTGTGTGTGAATAGAGCTGAATGGTGCTGGAATGGGCCATGAGACACGCCCTGAATTTAGGACCCTGGCACAAATTCCACTTTCCTCACATTTAAATAATGAAAGGGTGTGGTTACACCCGCTCTATAGAACAGATAAAGACCCACATTCATCTTTTAATTGGCTGTTTGTAACATAAACATAATGCACCTCACGTAGAGTCAACAATATATGGACAAAAGTATTGGGACGCCCCCCCTCTAATCACTGAATTCATGTGTTTTAGCCACAACAGTTACTAAGGAAGGAGGGGGGGGGGGGAGTGCTGGAGCCTATACCAGCTTAGTAACACCCTGGACGGGGTGCCAGTCCATCGCAGGGCAGACACACACACACACACATGGAAGGAAACCGGAGCACCCGGAGGAAACCCACACAGACATGGGGAGAACATGCAAACTCCACAAAGACAGGACCTTCTTGCTGTGAGGCGACAGTGCTACCCACCGAGCCACCGTGCCACCCCAGTTACTGACAGGTGTAATAAATCAATCATATAAAGGAAATCATTCGCTTCCAACTTTGCATAAACAGTTTAGGGAAGGACCGTTCCTGTTCCAGCATGTCTACCCCCCTTGGTTTCACGAAACTCCAGTGTCCTGCGCTCAGCCCCATTCAACAGCTCGGAATGAACCGGAACACCGACTGAAGCTTTCTCGATCAGCCAACATCAGCACCCAGCCATACGAACGCTGTCATCTTTTGACTGTATGGGCACAAATTCCCACAGACATACCTCAAAGTCTTGTAAGAAGCTTCTCAGTAGAGCGGCTGTTGTTCTAGCTTGAAAGATCACACAGATATTAATACCACTCGTTTTTGAAACGGGGCGTCCAACAAGCTGACGAGGATTGTAATAAACACACGCCCCCCTCCGACACCTACCGCTTCTTTTCACCTGCACCAGGCGGGTTCATATGGAGATCCGTATCGCGCACCGATCTCCATTATCCGCCATCTCTGTGCAGCGCCATCGATCAGCCAGCAGAGGTCGTAATTACAGCAGTTATAAGGAAAACCATAAAACCCTCCCTCCTTTGGACTGGGCAGTTATGTCTGTATAGGTGCCTGGCTGGCTGATAGCAGAGCTGAGATTTAAACTTGCGAGCCTAGTGGGTAGAGCTTTGGGTTAATTTGAAGGTTGTGAGTTTGAATCCCATGCAGCCACTAATGGACCCTTGAGCAAGGCTCTTAACACTCTCAGCTCCAGGGGTGCCTGGATTGTACACATGTATAGGGCAGGTGTAGCCTAGTGATTAAGGTACTGGACTAGTAGTCAAAAGGTTGCTGGTTCAAGCCCCACCACTGCCAGGTTGTCACTGTTGGGCTCTTGAGCAAGGCCCTTAAATCTCTCAGCTCCAGGGCCACCAAAAGACAATTGCATTGGACTGTACAGGTGTATAGGACAGTTATAGCCTAGCTGTTAGGGTGGAGGACCAGTAATCAAAAGGCTGATGGTTTAAGCCCCACCACTGCTAAGTTGTCACTGTTGGGCCCTTAAACAAGTCCCTTAACTCTCTCAGCTCCAGGGGCGCCTGGACTGTACAGGTGTATAGGACAGTTATAGCCTAGCTGTTAGGGTACTGGATTAGTAATCAAAAGGTTGCTGGTTCAAGCCCCATTACCGCCAGGTTGTCACTGTTGGGCCCTTGAACAAGGCCCTTAACCCCCAATTGCTTAGACTGTATATTGTCACAGTACTGTAAGTCACTTTGAATACAAGTGTCTGCTAAATGCTGTTAATGTTTTATGATTTCTGTGATGTAAACAATTAGTCCGAATATTTATGGACACGTTGATGAAATGTGAACAGATCTGTGGGTTTGATGATTGTGCTGATCGCTGTAACATCTCGAACCCTGTCAGCGGCAGAAACGTGAGATTAATGGACGTGTTGTCCGAACTCGGGTTCCTCGGGGATACGAGGGAAAGACCCGCTGAAGATACCATCTCAGCTTCAGCACATCAGCAGAGGAGAGAATCAGGCCGGTCAGAAATAGCTCCCGAGGAAACGAGCCCGAGCGTCTCCGCTAGACGTGAACAATGGTCAGCGGTGAGTTGGGGGAAATGCTGGAGGAGATCTTCGAGGACCTTTCTGCATCCTGATTGGAACCTCCACCTTCCCTTCCCTGCTGAGGAGAAGGATCCTGTTCAGGGAAATCCTGCTTTTCAGCATCGTCGCTGCTGCTCGTCCCTTCTGAGCCGAACCCGAACGACCTGCCGGACCCCCCGGGGAGCGCTGGGGGGTCTGGGGCGGCCACGATAAGGTACAACATCCTCGACACCTAACGATCACACACGAGGGCACGGAGAGGGTAACAGCGCTGATTTACGACGGTCTGACCACTGACTAACAAAACATGACCAAACCTGAACATAAGCTGACCTGTCCACTATGTGGGCAAAAGTATTGGGACGCCCCTTCACATGTTTCAGTCACAACAGTTACTAACAGGTGTAATAAATCAATCATATAAAGGAAACTACATGGTTCCAGCTTTGCAGCAACAGTTTAGGGAAGGTCCTTTCCTGTGCACAGAGCCCTGACAGCTCTGGCATGAACCGGAATGTCAACTGATCCATCAGCGCCCAGCCTCACAAATGCTGCCATCTTTTGACTGACCAGCACAAATCCCCATAGACGTACTTCGAACTCTTTCAAGTGAGAAGCTTCTCAGAAGAGCAGCCGTTCTATCTATTTATATTATATTGCCACACTTTCCAAAATGATGCCAGTAGGGGGATTGGCTTCTTTTAATTCCCCTTAGGTGTGAGTGAGTAAATGAGGGAATATGTGACTGTTTTCTGCAGAAGGTTTTGCATCCAGTCTTGCACCCAGATTTTTTATTCATTCCTGTTAATAGGAACTATGTTTCATCCTGGTCATGGTCGCTGAGGATCCCAGCTTCCCAAACATGAATGAATGAATCCTCAGACACCTGGAATGAAGAACCCATCGATCTTCACAGCTAGATGACCGAAGCTCACAGGATCTCTGCAGGTCGCGGTTGAAGAACGAGGGCTTTATTGAAGGCAGAACGTTTGTGATGCTCCGCGGCTCGCGGGTGGGAACGTGTGGACCCTGCCGGATCTGAGCAGGAGCGCTCATCCTCCCAAAAGCACAAAGCCTCCCTTCATGTGCCCTTCATGGGCTCATCTGTACCCCTCTATCCTCTCCCCCTCTCTTTATTGATGGTACTAAATGAGAGTTCTGTGATCGACGGAGCTCGCGGCCAGCTCAGCTGTGTGTGTTTGTTTATGCTTTCTTTCACACACACACACACACACACACACACCTAATAAACCTGTATCTATTACTAATAACAGACCGGGTCTCTTCCCACTGCCCCTGCGATATGTGATCTCCCAGAGTGTGTGTGTGTGTGTGTGTGTGTGTGTGTTGGGGGGTAACATGGAGCTTATTGTGGTTCTCTGTGTGGGAACCCAACACTGCCAGGTGTTAAGAATTGGCCACAATTGAGGGTTAAGGGCCTTGCTCAGGGGCCCATCAGTGGCAACTTGGTGGTGGTGAGCAGCCACTTGAACCGGCAACCTTCTGATTTCTAGTCCAGTACCTTCACCACTGAGCTATCACTGGTGATTCTGAGGTGTACTGAATGCTTCTGAAATTTTGGGAGAGGGGGTTTCTTATAGCTTTGATGAGGCTGCTAAGGTTACAATGCGAGCACAGAACCCCCTTGTGTTTTGTCCTTTGATCCTTGGTTCCGTCCTGATCAGGACAGATTTTATACTAGGGGGGTTTGATCTCAAAACCTTTTTTTGGGTGGGGGTCCTTGTATCTATTTGCTATCAACTCTCAGTCTGGATATTCACACTGTTCCAGCTCACACACACACACACACACACACACACACACACACACACACCAGCTGGACTTTTGATCGTTCCCTTTTGTTGGACCTTGTTGGACGATGTTGATGCAGCTACTCTGTCTCTGCCTGTAATAATAACACCCACCTCACACACACACCTCAATACCACACACACACTCGCCGAAACAAACACTCCCGTACACACGGTGCTTTTCCCTCTGAACAGGTGCTTCTCTCACAGACCCCCTGCGTTGCTTTGCGTGAACATTTCGGCTAGATCACAGGGTCAGGAACAGCTACACATCTCAAACGTTGGTGCTTTCATTACTCCATTATTACTACCCAGTGTAACTGTAACAAACACAATCTCTATCTATCTATCTATCTATCTATCTATCTATCTATCTATCTATCTATCTATCCATCCATCCATCCATCCATCCATCCATCCATCCATCCATCCATCCATCCATCCATCCATCCATCCATCCATCTATCTATCCTATCTAATCTATCTATTTCCTCAGCTGCTCCCATTAGGGGTCGCCTAATGTGATCCGCATTATAGATTTGACACAGTTTCTGACACAACCCTCCCTGTGCAAAAATATACAATATTACAGTATTATAATATAATATAATACCCTGTTTACAGAATCATGTCGTTCTGCTTTGCCGTTTATGGCCGGCAGAGGGAGCATGGAGGCGCATATGGTTAATATATCACTTCATCGTAATCGACAGTCACCTGTTGTCATCTTGTTGAGCGTTAATTCGCTCCAGGTGGAAGTCTTGTTGCAGCAAAACAAGCTCATTTGCGATTAGTACAGTTATTCTATACTGTACTATAGAATAACGGTTGGTGAAATTATAAACCGGTCCGTGTTCCAGGGAATTCAGTCGGTGTTACGGCACGTTTCAGCCAGAGGCTGGGTCTGTTGGTTTGAGTGGGGTTCTGCTCGCTCATTGCCGTCCCTGACGCTTGTTCTGGGTTTCCTTTCTTTCCTCTTATTCTAAGACCTTGGTTGTCTCAGACGCTCTGAGCAGTTTGCCGTATTTTTAAAACCAGTTTTCATTTCTGCTCTTCATTGCGGCTGCAGACATTTTTGTGTCTTTCATTTGTTTATATTATTTTAACCGCCGCTATTATTTTCCTTTTACCTTTTTTGGTTTGTGGTTTTTTGGCCACGGTATTGTTCTACTGTGGTTAAGCATCCTGCACAGCGGGTTCATCTTCAATTCGTGCAAGCGTTCGGCTACACCCGGCGCCTCTAGACGTATTCAATTCCCGTGATTGTAAAACCGCTATGGTAGCACACACTGATTCACACGTGTAGGTACAAGTCACTTCTTTTCACCTGCCAGAGGTGGAGTCTCACAGAGAGCCATTGACATTGACGTGTTTAGAAATCCCAACAACACTGCTGCACCTGATGCACTCATACCAGAACAGCACCCACTGCCATTGATGTGTCATTACCATTAGTGTCATTGCTGCTCTGAGAATGGTCCAAATCAGCAGGGTCCTATGATGCTCCCTTTTTTATTAATAAATATGGCACAAGGGGGTAACAGAGGGTACAGAGCAACAAATGGACTACAGTCAGTAATTGTATACCCACAAAGTTCACCTGCATGGTAGCTGTACCTTAAAAATAATGAATGAACAGACGTACCAGATAGGTGTTCCTAATAAAGTGCTCACTAGGTATACGGTTGTTGATTTTCTAATTGAGCGCCTCCATCTAGTGGCAGCATTAGAGAATTACACCAGCTGTAAATGGCACGGAACTAAAGTACAAGGTAGAAATGTCAGAGGAACTATTTTGCGGCTGTACCGAAGGTTGTGTGGCTGCGTTCCAAATTGCAAACTAGAGGACTACATAGGGTGCACAATTCTAACTTGCTTAGAGCGATGCCATAGACACTACTTAGTGCTATAGTTTGTTATTTGTAGCGCAGCCAAGCCTGTATTAAACGCTAACTAGTTGATACAGTTTTAATCGTATTACATAGAAATATGATGCTTTTTGTCAATGTTTTAGAACTTAAATGCTTGAATTATACATCGAGATAAAGTCTAATGGCGGAATAGTCCTTGGAATTAAGGAATAGAAGCAAAATGTTTCAGATACAGTTGCATAGCATAGCTTAGCATAGTTATCTAGCTGAATGATGGTGTCCCGAAAGCAGAAGAAAGTGTGGCGTTATGTAGAAGAGGGGAGTTTATTAAAGTTAAAGTCCTATTTACGAAAACACAAAGATATCGAGTTGAATTTTACTCAGGGGAAAAGGAGGAGAGGATTATTACATTTAATCTGCACTGAGGGAGAAGATTCCCTGCTCACAGTGCTGATGAAACATGGAGCTGATCCTCTACTGCAGGATAGACATGGAGACACTCCTCTTCACCTGGCTGTCCAGAGAGCTCTGAAATATGGAAAAAGAGGTGAATTAAAGCTCAGGATGGATTACAGACGAAGAAAGTTGGCTGACAGTGTTCTCCAGATAGACTTAAAGAAGTTCTTTTCTTAATAAAAGGAAAGGTTTCCTCACTGGAGTACAAAGAGTCAAAAAGTCCAAGAACACAAATCTGCTGGAACCCTGTTAGAATAACAGTTTTTTTTATTACAGCAATTTTAATTAACTGTTTTTTTTTAATACAGCAAGACACAAAGATGTTCGAACAGACAGCAGAAGTTCATTCCACCACTTGGGTGCAAGTTATACCAAGTTCACATTACACGACTTTCCAGTTGTTCAGATCTCTCTACAGTTCACACTACACGACTGGATCTCTTGTAATCGGGAGTCTTTTAAGTCTTTTAACCCCCTGATTGGCGATAGGGGGTCACACACTACACTATCCATCACCAGGAGGAATCTTAGTAGAGTCTGTCTGGTCTCCCAAACTACGTTTTGTCACAAAAAGACACAAGAAGGGACGTGCACGCCAGCAGAAAGCAAGCGATTAAGTTTGTGCGCTGATATGTAGCGTAAAGCAAGTAGGAAAAATAAATGAATCAGGGTGAAGGAGTGGATTTGGCTACGCGACCAGCAGAGAGAGTTGGAAGTCAAATAAATATTGTTTGCAATGCAGCGTTGGTATAATGGTTTGGTGGGACGATAAGGGCACAAATACTGTAAAGCTTGTGTGTGCCGGTGTATTCTGTTATAAACTATATTATGCCCCTGTTCCACATATTTACACTCCTCCCCCAGGGTTTCCCTTCTGTATTTTGCATTCATAACAACAACAACTTTGATTTTGTGTCAACGACTGGTCCAGATATTTAACATGCTAGATATTTTTCTTGAGTCGCTTGGATTGAGTCGTTCACACATAGCGATCGAGAACAGAGTTTCGAGCCGAGTGATGCCGAGTTGCTTCCGAGCTGCCACATCTAGTGGCGACCTGTCAGCGAGCAGCTTTTCTGTACATCCCTCTGAATAATAATAATAATTATCAATAAAAATATAATAATTAGATTAATAATTCTGTCCACGCTGTTACAGATTATGATGACTTGGTGGTTCCTTTGTTTAAACACTGTCCAGACGCCCTGAAGAAACCAAACAAAGCTGGAATCACTCCACATGAGCTTCTTCAAGGTCTGAAGTTTAAAAAGGTATGAAATCATGCTCAGCAACCAGACACATGATGATGAAAATGATGATGACGTTTTAATTCCCCTCAGTTACAGAAATGAAGTGTATGAAGCGGCGTTCATGTTCGTTTTGTTCGTACAGAGCCGGAGATCAGCGGCAGATTGTCCTCGGAGCGTCAATCCCGAGCAGGAGTGGAGGGAGAAGCTGTTCGGTGAATGTCAGGATGAGTTCTATGAGACGTTTGGGCAGTACGATGGTAAGATCCTTTAAAAATGTGTCAAAACCCTGTACTGTTCTGAGTGTGTCAGGTGCAGTAGTGTTGTTGTGCGAATGGTTCACAAATCCAAACACTGTCTGGTTAATATGGGTCCTATTAGAGGGGGTGGAGCTAATGAGCTAACAAAGTATAGAGCAACATTTTAACTACAGTCAGTAATGGTATATCCTCAAAATGCATTCATATGGTAGATGTTGCACATAAAATGAAGCCTGACTTTGGGATCTCTCCCCCTTCCCCCAAGATGATTTTCTGAGGGAAGACGAAGACGAGGGAGATTTCGCCGACTGGGCGGAGAGGATCAGGCATGAGTACGAGACCAAGCAGCGCGCCAGAGCCACCAGCGGCCGGAAAGAAAAACGGCAAAAGCGGGAAAAAGAGCAGCAGGAGGAGGAGAGAGGGCGGCGGGAGCTTCACGCCCGGTTGGAAAGGGAACACCGGGAATACCTGGAGCGCGCCGCGCGGAAAAAAGACGAGACGCAGCGGGGCAAAAAGAGACGCTACGAGGAGCGCTGTGAGGCCGTGTTCCTCAGCTCTACCTCCTCCGCCACCTCCTCGTCGAGCAGCATGCTAGGATACAGCGACATACCCTGGCCGGCTCCTCACGGCTCGGTGAATGAGATGATGGACGTGATCCTGCACGGCGTGGACCGATCCGACGCCGCCACTTTCAAGAAGTTTCTGAGGCGCCAGCAGGTTCTGTGGCACCCGGATAAGTTCGCCCAGCGCTGCGGCGGGCGGCTGCAGGACAAGGACAGGCAGAGGATCATGGATACGGTCACGGTTCTGTCTCAGGAGCTCAACAGAGTGGCACAGAGTCTCCGCTGATGCCCGGGATGCCACTACACAGACGCTTTTTACACATTAGACGGGTGGTCCTAATGTTTTGGTTTATAGGTGTATAGAGTTTGAATGAACGACGACTGTTTTGAAAATGTACGTACAACAAATGATGCTCAATAAATAATTTATCTGTGTAAGTTTGCTTCTTTAATCAAAAGGTTTTACACAAACGGTCGATCAGTGCAAGCAAAGAAGCGTTCGGTAAGCACCAGCGCATCAGTTAAATAAACAACAGTATAAATAATAAAGACTTGGCCGTGCCACTGTTTTGGTCGTACACTTTACAGACACAACTGACCACATGTGTGAGAGAAGTAAGGCAGGATAGAGAATAACCGAGCGACTCCTACAATGTGGTCAAGGTGATAGCACGAGCGGTGGAGGAGTACAAGAGCGTAGTGTGATCCTTTGTACATGTCGAAGCTCTCTGTAGGAACCCTCCACTGTCTGGTAAAAAGAAGTGGCCGGCAGCTTCACGTGTGTTTGACAGTCAAGCCAGGGTTTGGAACGACTGCAAGTACAATCCAGCGCCAAGCAGGACCAGAGTCCATCCTGGGGACGCACCTTGGAATTGGATCCAGGTCTGAAGGTGACCAGTGACCCGGTCTGCTCGGCAGTGAGCCAAAGTACATTTGCACGTTCATGTAATAAAAATCTTTAGATGCTGATGTTCCATCTTTATAAACCGTGCCATCCTGATCAGGGTTGTGGTTGGTTTGGAGCCTACACAGCATAACTGGACACAAGGTAAGAATACACACTGGACAGGAGGCCAATCCATCCATTTACTCACTCACGAGTAGGGGAGATTTGAGAACATCCATTCTCCTTCTGGATGTCCCTGTGAGGTGGGGGCATGAGACCATGGAGTGCTTGTATAGGAGGAACCAACCTGGGTCTTGGAAACCCTGAAGCTGTACAGCACTCGCACGACGTCCTGTGACGTCCTGCTGCCAGGTTTTGTATAGTGATATAATGTAATCTAGAAAATATGGAACCAAAACTAACTGCTGTGGCCCTAAAACCTACCCAGAAACACTTGAACGTCTATATTTATAGCAGCCGATCCATCTTCTGGAAGTTTTTGGGCGGTGGAAGGTACTCAGAGAACCCATAAAAACCCATACAGACCAGTGTAGCACAATGTTTAACGTCAATGCTAACCGGCTAGGCTTTAGGTTTGGTGGAGTTGGTGAAAGTGGTGATCGTTGAAGTTAATAAAGAGATTAAAATGCTTCTGAGAAACATCTTGAGGATGGTCGGGCAGTTGATGACCTCCTATCTGAGCAGGAATTAACACTGCTTTTGAACCCAGTGCTAAATTTAACTCAACTTCTGCTTTCTGACGTTTTTTTCCCTTAAGGATCAAAAATGTTAGCCACAAATGGTGGCAACGAGCACACTTGGCCTACTGGAGTTACATGACTTCCTCACAACTGGTTATACTGGTATTTACACTACGATTTACGATATTTACGATTAAGCTTATGATGTTTGATTCTTGGTTTTGTGAGCTTGGAAAACATTTGAAACGTGAAACGAGTGCAGTGAATGAACGCTGCATGCTGATTCTGCAGCTCTGGTGCATGGAATGCATCTCTAATGCAGTGCACGGTGCATTTCTTTAGCTGAGAAACGGGATGTTGCAGGTTGCTGCTTATATTCACACCCTTTAAACAAAGGACAGGCAAAGAAAGGAGGTCTCCACTGGGAGAACACACCGCTGAATACGTTTAGGGATGGTTGGGTTGCCAGATTGTGCCACGGTTTCTTTGCAATAAAGCAAAATGCCAGGTAGTGGACAAAATGGGGGAACGTGTTCCTTTATACATGAATTCTTCACTATATGGTCTAAAGTATTTGGACACCTGACCATAGGTTTTGTTGGACGTCTCATTTAAAAAAACAAACAGTATTAAAATAGTGATTCTGTGTGATCTTTTGAGAAGTATGTCTGTAGGAATTTGTGCTTATTCGGTCAGATGACAATATCTGTATGGCTAGACACTAATGTTGATGTTCTGGTTCATCCCAGACCTATTATATGGGGCTGAGGTCAGGACTTTAAACCAAACTTTTCTTCATGTCTTTATAAACTTTGCTTTGTGCACAGGGACACAATCATGCTGGAAGAGGAAAGAGCCTTCCCTAAACTGTTGCTGCAAGATTTATTACACCTGTTAACAACTGTTGTGGCTGAAACACATGAATTCAATAATTAGAAGGGGTGTCCCAATACTTTTGTCAGCATTGTTTATCAGTAGGTGAAGTTATGATTGCTCATTTTTCTCAACCACTTCATCCTGTTCAGGGACCCTGACCAGGATAAAGCGGTGGTAAAACAGACAATGAATGAATGAATATAGACAGTTTTTTTTAGAAATGAAAACATAGACAGACATGGGGAGAACATACCAAACTCCTGACGAAGCCACGCCCACGTTGTTTTAAACTGTGTACACATGGCCTATTACTAAGACGAGGGATTAATAGATGATATCTGGCAACCCACAGCAGCGCTGTCGGGGTCTGTTCATTGCAGGAGGGGATTTTACATCGCGGCCTGTTTTAAATACTCAGCATCAGCACCAGCACCGCTGATTCGGACCCGGTACAGGATGCACAGGTCGGGCTGATGAAACCGAACCCGCCGGTTCTGAGCAGTTTCATCACCGGTTTGTTTCGCTTTAATGGCGAGTCTGAAATGAACGGTTCAGAGCGCCATCGATTAATCAGAGCAGAGCTGAATCGGTAAGAGACCGCAGGTTCATCCAGGCCTGAGATTTTATACAATATATACATTATTAATGCAAGGATTTTACAATATAATCACTTTATTATCAACGATAAATAGTATTATTAACCATACATCACTATTATTATAATTATTATTGTTATTATTTTTTTACTTTATTATCTTCAATATCAATTTAATTATATTATTATTATAGTAGTATTAGTAGTAAAAACATTATTATTTTATTATTATTATTATATTGTTATTATTTTATTTTTCTTTCACATTAATGATGGTTTGAGTGTATTAAATTTTACTTTTTTAACCCCCATTTTCACCCTGTTCTTCAATGGTCAGGACCCCCACAGGACCACCACAGAGCAGGTATTATTTAGATGGTGGATCATTCTCAGCACTGCAGTGACACTGACATGGTGGTGGTGTGTTAGTGTGTGTTTTTAAACACCTCACTGTCACTGCTGGACTGAGAATAGTCCACCAACCAAAAATATCCAGCCGACAGCGCCCCGTGTGCAGCGTCCTGTGACCACTGATGAAGGTCTAGAAGATGACCGACTCAAACAGCAGCAATAGATGAGCGATCGTCTCTGACTTTACATCTACAAGGTGGATCAACTAGGTAGGAGTGTCTAATAGAGTGGACAGTGAGTGGACACGGTATTTAAAAACTCCAGCAGCGCTGCTGTGTCTGATCCACTCATACCAGCACAACACACACTAACACACCACCACCATGTCAGTGTCACTGCAGTGCTGATAATCATCCACCACCTAAATAATACCTGCTCTGTGGTGGTCCTGTGTTGGGTCCTGACCATTAAAGAACAGCATGAAAGTGGGTAACAAAGCATGTAGAGAAACAGATGGACTACAGTCATATCCTGCTCAGAGCATTGACCAGCTCTGGAATGAACTAAACACCATCATCAGTGGCCAGCTCTGTGGCCAGCTCTTTTAAATGAATGGGCGCAAGTTCCCACAGACTTTAAAGTCCTGTGAGAAGCCTTCATGCTCTTCTCTGGACTTCCTTTTTGCTGTTGCAGATTTCATACCTTTATCTTTCATATTCATGTTGACATTGTTCAATCTGGCAACCCATGGTAAACCACCAACTTTAATCTGGCAACCCTGTTCTTCCTCTGTAGGTCAGTTGGGTGTTGTTGACCTCCAGGTTGCAGTAAGATGGGTTCGAGCTTCAGGAGTGAGGAGATGTGCCTGACGCAGCTCTTCCTGCAGTCCGCTTCGGCTTACGACTGCATCAGTGAGCTGGGAGAGATGGGCCTCGTTCAATTCAGAGATGTGAGTGCGCACTTCCACATATTTAGGCTTCCTATAGTGATCCCAAGAACGTTACCCTGATGAGGATAAAGCACTTGATGAAAATGAAATAAAAAGTTAATAAAAAACTCTTTAACTTTTGTAAACAACAACAATATTAAAAATTAATATTTTAGGCTTATTTCTAGTTCTTTTTAAGGTCTCTGTGCAGCGCCATCAACCAGCCAGGAGAGGCCGCAACTGCAGCAATGAGGACTTCATTCAGCCCTGCCAGTCATGTGTTTATAGGGGCCCGGCTGGTTGATAGTAGAGCTAAGCTGAGGTTCACGGGAGGGCACGTTATTTACTTTCACTTCCTATTCAGGGCAGCGGTAGCTCAGGGGTTAAGATACCAAACTAGTCTTCGGAAGATCACTGGTTCAAGCCACACCACTGCCAGGTTGCCTCTGTTGGGCCCCTGAGCAAGGCCCCCAAACTCTCAATTGCTTGGATGAAAGTGCCATTCAACCTCAGATCCCAGATACAACAGGCGGACATTGTTTACACAGCACTCGAGAGATTTTATGCAGTGTTCCAAATCGCATTTCATGCACTACATGGTGCATAATTATGCCATTGGTAGTGCACTAATTAGACATACTATTAAGTACACTAGGGTGGGGTTTGAAAGGCGACCCGTTTCTGCCTCTCGTATTTAGTAGCACCAAATACGACTAATACAAATAGTATACAGCATGCACGTCGTTGCATCCCAGTTGCACGCTGTGTGTTGCATTATGGGATACGTGGTCCAGCACCAAAAGAGATCAGTCTGTGTAATGATGGTTAATGTGCCATCAATTGATCTGTAAAAGTGGCACGAATCTGTTTAAAAGCTTCGGTCTTCTCAGATGCCGGCAGCATTATGGCACACTTAATCCCTCACTGTAGGTCACGCTGTGTGTGTGTGTGGACGCACAACTGCTTTACAACGTGTGTTTAACGTGTGAAATGTGTTGGTACCAGCAATACATAACAGCGATACATAAGATTCACCTACAAACTATAAATCCTAAAAAGTTGGGACACTTTGTGGACTGCTGACGAAAACAGAAAGCAGTGATTCAGAAACCCAAATGTTTTCTCCTGCAACTTATTCCAAAATATTTGGACAGAGACCATTTTTGGACTAGAAATTCTGTAAAATGTAAAGAAATATTTGAAACAGGATGTGATTCATTATATTACAGAACTGTGATGACTGAAACTGATACTGTAAACCAGGGGTGTCCAAACTAAAGCCCGCGGGCCATTTGCGTCCATTTTTTAAACAGCCTGCGAGTATTTTAGAAATATAATTTGCCCACTTTTAAGCAGGTTTAAAAAATCTGTGTGTGTGTGTGTGACTGGTTACAGTGTAAAACATTAAGACTAACATGTCAGGGCGTGGCGGGCGGGTCTATATCTGTTTCAGCTGAACCCGAACATCAGCACCTTCCAGCGCCGCTTCGTCAGCGAGATCAAGAGGTGTGAGGAGATGGAGAGGATTCTGGGTAAGAAAGATTCCACCGACACTTTAAATCTGGCAACCAACCCATCCTACTGGTGGTTGTAATTGAGTAGCAATTGTCTAAGCAACAATCCAATACTAAGTGTATGGGGTTGCCAGATATGAGCTAATTAAATCCCCATTGTTTCCCTGACCAGTTATAACACGTCTTCATATAATTACAGATATTCTTGTGAATACAGAATACACAAATCCCAACAACACTCCTGCACCTGATACACAAATACCAGAACAAGTGCTGCTACACACTACCAGTCATTCCAGTGCTGAGACTAGTCAACCACCCAAACATCTGGTTGGGTCTTATGGGGGTCCTTTTTGATTAATGGATGAGTTAGAGTGGGCTGAAGTATACAAAGCAACAGAAGGGATACATTCAGTCATTGTATACCCACACAATGCATCTATATGGTAGGTGTAGTTTGTAAAACAAGTGTGCTTTTTAATATTGGCACCCCTGCTCTTCTTTCAGAAAATACACCAGTTCCTCCAGAAAAATTGGTGCAACTACAAATGCTTTGGTCCTCACATGTTTATTTCTTTGGTTGGCATTAAAAAAGTAAGAAAAAATCTGATATCATTCCACTCCGAACTTCTGAAGCTGACTGGATGAAATTGTTTCCCCTTCTCAGTTTAATATTTGGTCGCACTTCATTTGGAAACAATCACTAAAAACAATCCCTTCCTGTAACCATGAATGAGTTGGCTATTGGCTTTATATTGACTGCTGTGTGTGTGTGTGTGTGTGTGTGTGTGTGTGTGTGTGTGTGTGTGTGTGTGTGCAGGTTACCTCCTTAGGGAAATCAAGAAGGCTAAAATAGCAGTTCCAGAGCCTGAAGTCAGTCCTGCAGCTCCTGCACCTAAACACGTTCTGGAGATCATGGTAAATTCGGCTGAATACACCGACCCTCCTGTATGATCACAAGTGGTCAGCACAAGGCGCCTTGGTGGCGCTGCGGGATATTCCAGGATTCTGGACTGTCCGAGTTCAAATCTCAGCTCTGCTACCGGTCGGCTGGGCGCCCCCTGGCAGGCACGATCGGCAGGGCAAAAAGTACAGTGGACAAAATCGGCCAATAGTCTGCTGTGTGGGAAAGACGGGACTAAAAAGTGGGCGCGGTCTTTGGTGCTGGACATCAGTGTTATCAGATTGCTGCTTTTTGACTGCCAATGTGGCCAAACCTATATAAACACCTTAAGCTTGCTGGAGATCATTTTAAAACCATGCACGTTAAAATGTGCCCCTTTTGTGGCGATAAAAGGCTCCGCTATTCTGCCGAGGCCTGTTCAGGGTGCCAGGTCAGGAACTTATGGACTCCAATGTCTACTCTGTTGTTTATATTTATTTGTACACTTCTACTATTAATGTTCTTGATTTTTTTTAATGTCTCTGTAGGAGCAGCTCCAGCGATTGGAAGTGGAGCTCGGTGAGGTCACTAAGAACAAAGAGAAACTTCAGAGGAACCTGCTGGAGCTCACCGAGTACACCCACATGCTCCGAATCACTCACACCTTCATGCACAGCCGCTCCAGGGTGCGAGTCTTGATCGTATATTCTACAAAACGTATCATATACAGTATATCTTATATACCTTATATACACCTCAAAGACTGCATACACATATATCTTCCCCTGTTATCCCTGTTACTCTGTCCTAACTATACTGTGTGTGTGTGTGTGTGTGTGTGTGTAGCATGAAGCTCTGGGACCACAGTATGAGGAGTTTCCATCTCTGGAGGCCGAGTCAGTTGCAGGTTGCACCGGTATGCAAAGACTGGGGGCCAAACTGGGGTGAGACACACAAACACACACACACACACACACACTCTTTTAATAATTGAAATAGTAATATTACACCTTTAATTTAATCTCTATCATGTGTCTGTGTATTAGTGTGATTACATTCATGTTAATCAGTGTGTGTGTGTGTGTGTTAGGTTCATCTCCGGGCTGATCCAGCGGGTGAAGGTGGAGGCGTTTGAGCGCATGCTGTGGCGAGTGTGCAAGGGTTACACCATACTCAGCTATGCTGAGGTGGACGAGAGTCTAGTTGACTTTGACACTGTAGGTGAACACTCGAACACACACACACACACACACACACACAGCATGTACATGATTGTAGGATTGGGTACTGTTTCATGATACAAGATATTGATTCATGATGCTAAAACTGATTCATGATACTGACACTAATTTATGATACCGATTCATGAATCTGATTCATAATGCTGATACTGATTCATGATACTGACACTGATTCATGAATCAGATTCATGATACTGAGACTGAGTTATGATACTGACACCGATTCATGAATCAGATTCATGATACTGAGACTGAGTTATGATACTGACACTGATTCATGAATCAGATTCATGATACTGAGACTGAGTTATGATACTGACACTGATTCATGAATCAGATTCATGATACTGAGACTGAGTTATGATACTGACACTGATTCATGAATCAGATTCATGATACTGAGACTGATTTATGATACTGACACTGATTCATGAATCAGATTCATGATACTGAGACTGAGTTATGATACTGACACTGATTCATGAATCAGAATTATGATACTGAGACTGAGTTATGATACTGACACTGATTCATGAATCAGATTCATGATACTGAGACTGATTTATGATACTGACACTGATTCATGAATCAGATTCATGATACTGAGACTGAGTTATGATACTGACACTGATTCATGAATCAGAATTATGATACTGAGACTGAGTTATGATACTGACACTGATTCATGAATCAGATTCATGATACTGAGACTGATTTATGATACTGACACTGATTCATGAATCAGATTCATGATACTGAGACTGAGTTATGATACTGACACTGATTCATGAATCAGATTCATGATACTGAGACTGATTTATGATACTGATATTAATTCATGATACTGATATGGAGAGTTTAGGGGCAGTTGTAGCCTAATGGTTAAGGTACTGGACTAGTAATCAAAAGTTTGCTGGTTCAAACCCCACCACTGCCAGGCTGCCACTGTTGGGCCCTTGAGCAAGGCCCTTAACCCTCAATTGCTTAAACAATATACTGTTTAAGCAGTTGTGATTAGCTGACTCATGATGCTAATACTGAATCATGATACTGAAATTGATTCATGATACTGGTACTGATTCATTATACTAATACTGAATCACAATACTGAAATTGATTCATGATACTGATATTGATTCATGATACTGATTCATTATACAGATACTGATTCATGACACTGATACTGATTCATGATGCTGATACTGATTCATTATACAGATACTGATTCATGACACTGATACTGATTCATGATGCTGACACTGATTCATGTGCTGATACTGATTCATGATGCTGAATCATAATACTGATTCTGAATCATGTCTGGGTTCTCCTGCAGGGTGAGATCAGTAAGAACGTGGTGTTTCTCATCTCATTCTGGGGGGATCAGATCGGTCAGAAAGTCCAGAAGATCTGTGACTGGTGAGTCAGTGATTCATGTCTGGGCGTGCCAATACTTTTGTCCACACAGGTTTGACTAAAATGTTTGTGCTGCGTGTTTTGTTTTTGTTATTATGATGTGTTTACAGTTACCACTGTCACCTGTACCCTCACCCGGAGACTGACGAGGAGAGAGCCGATATAATGGACAGTTTAAGGACTCGCATCCAGGACCTTCACAATGTATGTTGGGGCCCCAGGACCCACACACACATCATTTCATGGTACACTTATATGGCCAAAAGTATGTGGACACACCTACTCAGTTCAGGCTTTACCTATTTTTAATGTGTATAAAATCAGTGATATAAAATAAATCTACATGTGCCCTGTGGATGAATCAGGGAAGACAGGTGACAGGTCCAGAAAGTTTGGGAAATTTGAATTCTTGAACTCAAATGGCCGGCACAAAGCCCTGACCTCAGCTCGACTGAGCACCTCTTGGATGAATCATGATACTGACACTGATTCATTATACAGATGCTGATTCATTATGCTGATATTTATTCATGATGCTCATACTGATTCATGATACTGACACTGATTCAGCATTATGAATCATGATACTGACACTAATTCGTTATACTGACACTGAATCGTGGTACTGATTCATGATGCTGATACTGAATCATTATACTGATACTGATCCATTATACAGATACTGAATCATGATACTGATATTGATTCATGATGCTGATTCTGAATCATGATACTGATATTGATTCATGATACTAATACTGAATCATTATACTGATACTGAATCATGATACTCATATTGAATCATGATACTGATATTAATTCATGATACTGAATCATTATACTGATACTGAATCATGATACTGATATTGATTCATGATGCTGATTCTGAATCATGATACTGATATTGATTCATGATACTGATACTGAATCATTATACTGATACTGATCCATTATACAGATACTGATTCATTATGCTGATATTGATTCATGATACTGATACTGAATCATTATACTGATACTGAATCATGATACTGATATTGATTCATGATGCTGATTCTGAATCATGATACTGATATTGATTCATGATACTGATACTGAATCATGATACTGATATTGATTCATGATGCTGATACTGAATCATTATACTGATACTGAATCATGATACTGATATTAATTCATGATACTGAATCATTATACTGATACTGAATCATGATACTGATATTGATTCATGATGCTGATTCTGAATCATGATACTGATATTGATTCATGATACTGATACTGATTTATGATGCTGATTCTGAATCATGATACTGATATTGATTCATGATACTGATACTGAATCATTATACTGATACTGATCCATTATACAGATACTGATTCATTATGCTGATATTGATTCATGATACTGATACTGATCCATTATACAGATACTGAATCATGATACTGATATTGATTCATGATACTGATACTGAATCATTATACTGATACTGAATCATGATACTGATATTGATTCATGATGCTGATACTGAATCATTATACTGATACTGAATCATGATACTGATATTGATTCATGATACTGATACTGAATCATTATACTGATACTGAATCATGATACTGATATTGATTCATGATGCTGATTCTGAATCATGATACTGATATTGATTCATGATACTGATACTGAATCATTATACTGATACTGATCCATTATACAGATACTGATTCATTATGCTGATATTGATTCATGATACTGATACTGAATCATTATACTGATACTGAATCATGATACTGATATTGATTCATGATGCTGATTCTGAATCATGATACTGATATTGATTCATGATGCTGATACTGAATCATGATACTGATTTATGTTACTGATACTGAATCATGACTGATACTCCCAGCCTTTCCAGAAGCGTGAGTCTGTTATAGCTGCATCCATAAATAATACAGTTGGTTTTGGAACCGGATGTCATACAAGCCCATGATCAGGTGTCCGCATACTTTTGGCTATATATTGCATGTACTTATACTGTATGTGCTGTTACGTGACCTGTGAACCACTGCGTGCATGTAGGTGCTGCACAGGACGGAGGAGTACCTGAAGCAGGTGTTACAGCGGGCGTCGGAGTCGGCTCATTCCTGGGTGCTGCAGGTGAAGAAGATGAAAGCCGTTTATCACATCCTGAGCCTGTGCAGCTTCGACGTCACCAACAAGTGTCTCATCGCCGAGGTGTGGTGTCCCGTCAGCGACCTGTGCAACCTGCGGGGGGCGCTAGAGGAGGGATCGGTGAGTGAGTGGCTGTTTCTTTACCCGGCTTTTAAGCTCCGCATGTACCTGAATCTCACCTGAATTCCACCTGAATTCCTGAACTCAGAGGAAAGGAGACGCCACCGTGCCCTCGTTCGTGAACCGGATCCCGAGTAAAGACACGCCGCCGACGCTGCTGAGGAGCAACAAGTTCACGCACGGATTTCAGAGCATCGTGGAGGCGTACGGCGTCGGGGATTACCGAGAGGTTAGTCCAGGTGAGTGCTTTTAATGCTAGTCCATGTTTTGTTCCTATGTTTTGTTCCATGATGTGTGAATTAGCAGTAATGAGAAATATTAATATAATTTATCCTCAGCTCCCTTCACCGTCATCACGTTCCCCTTCCTGTTCGCGGTGATGTTCGGGGATCTCGGACACGGTGCCGTCATGACCCTCTTCGCTCTGTGGATGGTGGTGACCGAGAAAAACCACAACCGGAGACGGTCAGGAAATGAGGTCAGAGCACAACAGTTCACTCATGCTCATATCATGGATGTTTTTTCCACCCCTTATCTCCCAGTCTAGTCATATCCAGTTCCCCAATGTGAATCCACGGCCAACTGTGTTTGTGTAGATGCCTGGCCAACTCGGGAACGGTGGTGCCCTAGCATGCTAGACCACTGCTCCACCCGGTATGAATGTCCTTGATCCAGTATTTTTCTGCACAACCTTTGTAGAGGCCAAAGAGAGATACAGACTAGCGTGCATCTCCCTCCTGCTCTTCCACCAGCTCCTTCTTTTTACCAACCAGTGGATTCTCACAGAGAGCCGTATCGCGTACGGAGAGTCACTCTCTCCCTCTGTGAGTCGTCTTTCACTCATGCAGGCGCCTCGACCGGACAGCAGGGGTCGCACTTCTGCATCGGTAATGAGGAGAAACCCATCTGACCCTCCCTCTCTCAGGCATGCTTGGTCAATAGCACTGAGAGCTCAAGCCCTCCGCAGTGGTGGGCTAGTGTAATAGATCCCTGCACCACCCGAGCGTCCCAGCTTTTTATTTATTTATTATTTATTTATTTTATTTTTGAGGTATAATTTGTCTTTTTTTATTTACTTCAGCTCCCTGTCACTTCTGAATTACAGAAACTAAGAGTTTAATGGTTTAATTCTAATTAATTCTATTAAAATATTTAGTTCTATGTTAATAATTAATGCACATCAGAAATGATTATTATTATTATTCCTGATAAGTGCTATAAAAGATTTCAAGCCAGTCGGTTGGCGCAGCACTGATGCTCAAGTTCGATTCTCAGTTCTGCTATCATCCGGTTGGGCGACTACACAGACACACGATTGGCTGTGTGTCTGTAGGGGGAGGCAAAACAGCTGAATCAGGGTTCCTTGTTCTATGTTGACCGGTCAAGGCGCCTGCACGGGGGGCGTGGTTGTCTGTAAGCCATATCGCCCCTGGTAAGTGAAAAGAAGCGATCTGGGGGCGCTCCACTTGGCCACGACTGGTTTGAGAGCTTCCTGACGTCTGAGTTGTTTTTCCTCTGCAGATCTGGAACATGTTTTTCGAGGGTCGCTACATCATTCTGATGATGGGCGCGTTCTCCGTCTACACGGGACTCATCTATAACGACTGCTTCTCCAAATCCTTCAACATATTCGGCTCGGGCTGGAACGTCAAAGCCATGTTCACCCAGCAGCAGTGGACGTAAGCCGCGCGCACACACACACACACACACACACACACACACACACACACACACAGCACGATCATCCATCAACAAGCAAAAAGATTAAAAATTAAAGGAGAATTGAGTTTGAAGCTTGTGTGTTTTCTTACATTTTAAGTTCACTACATGGCCAAAAGTGTTTGGACACCTGACCATGGGCTTGTTGGAAGTCCTGTTTCAAAATAAAGTGACCTTTATGTGATCTTTTCATTTAAAACAACAGCCGCTCTTCTGAGAAGGCTTCTCACTTTGAAAGAAGTATGTCTGTTCATGTTGTTATAGACTTTGCTATGTGCACAGGGAAGTGTCCTTCCCTAAACTGTTGCTGCAGTTAGAAGCATGTAATTCCCTTAATATCATTGATTTATTCCACCTGTTAGCGACTGTTGTGGCTGAAACATATGAATTCAAAAATTAGAAGGGGCGTCCCAATACTTTTGTCCATGTTGTGTAGCTCTGTGGGTGTTTTGGTCTGGTATCAGATAAAACAAATAATGAATTAAACTAAATTTAATTATGTTTTTGTTTTTATTAGAAATGCCACGTTGCAGTCGAATGCGTACCTCGCTCTGGATCCTAACGTGTCTGGAGTTTTTACCGGGCCCTACCCCATCGGCATTGATCCGGTACGTGATACAGCACTTATACACGCTTATAAAAACTTTCATTAATTAAAAGAGTTTGATTTGATTAAAGGCGATTCGTTTGTTTGTAGATTTGGAACCTGGCGACTAACCGTCTGACCTTCCTGAACTCGTATAAGATGAAGATGTCGGTCATCGTGGGCGTCCTGCACATGAGCTTCGGTGTGGTCCTCAGTGTTTTCAACCACCTGTGAGTGAGCGGTGGAATCTTTAGCATCTTTATCAAATCAAAGCCCAGTCATGACCAGTCGGGTTCTGAGAGTGCCGACCACCGCGGTGCCACCTCAGCTTCCCATAATTTGTAGTTTTCATGTCTATTAAATGTAATGCCGTAGGGCACCCAGGATTCTTTCTGTGTAAAGTTTGCATGTTCTCCCTGTGTCCCTGTTTTCTCAGTTTTTTACTTTCCACCCAATGAATTAGACCCGCTGCAACCCTGACCAGGCTAAAGCGGGGGTAAAACAGGCAATAAATAAATGAATAATAATTAAATAAACAATTGAATTAATATTTTAATAATTAATTAAATAAATGAATACATAATTGAATAAATGAAATGAATGAATTAATAATTAAATAAATGATTAAATGAATGAATTAATAATTAAATGAATGAATTAATAATTAAATAAATGAATTAATAAATAAATGATTAAATGAATGTATTAATAATTAAATAAATGATTAAATAAATGATTTAATAATTGAAAAAACGATTAAATAAATGAATAAATAATTAAATAAATGATTAAATAAATGATTAAATAAATGATTAAATAATTAAATAAATGATTAAATAAATGAATTAATAATTAAATAAATGATTAAATAAATGAAATAATAATTGAATAAATAATTAAATAAATGAATTAATAATTGAATAAATAATTAAATAAATGAATTAATAATTAAATAAATTATTACATGATTGGATTAATAATTAAATAAATGATTAAATGAATGTATTAATAATTAAATAAATGATTAAATAAATGAATTAATAATTAAGTAAATGATTAAATGAATTAATAATTAAGTAAATGATTAAACAAATGAATAAATAGCTAATAAAAGAGTAATAAATTAATGTCTTTGATCTTTCTGATCTGTGCTCTTTACCCTCAGACATTTCGGCCGGCGCTTTGATCTCTACCTGCTCTTCCTGCCCGAGCTGCTCTTTCTTCTCTCTCTCTTCGGTTACCTGCTGGTTCTGATCGTCTATAAGTGGTTGTGTTACTCCTCCAGCGAGTCGCGCTCGGCTCCCAGCATCCTCCTGCACTTCATCAGCATGTTCCTCATGCAGACCAGCAGCGCCGAGCCGCTCTACCCCGGACAGGTGGGTCTTTCATTGTGCTGAGATCTGGGGGTCCAGGGTTGGAATCTCGGCGGTGCTATCGGCCAGTCGGGCATCTCCATGGACACGATTAGCTAATGTTTTGGGGATGTGGGGTGAAACAGCCTAGCCACTGGAAGGTGAACTTGTCAGTGCGCTCTCAGTGCAGGTCCTAAGCCGGGCATCCAGCATAAAAGCTGTGTTTAAATACGGGCGTGGTCGTATCTGTCGTACCTGTACTGATCTGACTGTGTGTGTTTCAGATGGTGCTGCAGGTCTTCCTGCTGGTGGTGGCGCTGCTCTGTGTACCGGTGCTGTTACTGGGAAAACCGCTCTACCTCTACTGGCTGCATCACGGCACCAAGGGCCTCCGAGTACGCAGGGTGTGTGTGTGTGTGTGTGACTGCAGTGTGTTTGTGTTATACACACAATGCTGCTTGTTTCCTTTCATTTTAGATCGACTAACGTTAAGCCGTGTCTCGTGGGGTGCAGCGGTCTAAATCTCAGCGACGCTATTGCCCTATCCAGGTGTCTTGGTTGGCTGTGCCTGTGGGAGAGAGGGGCGAACGGGTTCTTTGTGACTGCATGTGCCTCATGTGCTCTTCGAGGCGCTTGCACGAGGGGTGGATGGGTCACAGAGGGCATAGAGTGAATCTCCATACGCCATTCGGCTCTCCGCAGTCATGGCTGGGTTGGTGCAAGGGCAATTACATTTTATTCCCCCAAAAATATGGTACGGTCACCAAAATATGTGTCTCCCTATATAATACACACTATACGGCCAAAAGTATTTGGACGCCTGACTATGAGCTCGTCAGATATCAAATTTAAAAAACAAACAGTATTAAAATAGAGTCACCATGTGTGATCACTTCAGCTATAAAAACAGCCGCTCTTCTGAGAAGGCTTCTCACAAGACTTTGAACTATGTCTGTGGGAACTTGTGCCCATTCAGTCAAAAGAAACAGGGAATCTGTAATTAGCCACCAGAGTCCGATCTTTTCAGAACAGTATTGTTATGATGTTTAATTAGCATTTACATTTCATTGGTTAATACCGTGTGTGTGTGTAGGGTTATGAGAGAGTACGGCGTCAGAGCGAGGACGACGTTCCCCCGCCCGTGGTCCTTGATGAAGAGGAAGGACTGGAGGATCACTTGGGGCGAGACACCAAAACACACCCGGTCAGTTACACTCATCCTAACGCTGTATATAACAACAACATTTACTGTTGTAACAAAATAACTGACGATGTGTGTGTGTGTGTGTGTGTTTGCAGTTTGATTTAGGAGACGTCCTGTTACACCAGGCCATTCACACTATAGAGTTCTGCCTGGGCTGTGTGTCTAATACAGCATCGTACCTGCGACTGTGGGCCCTGAGTCTCGCTCATGCACGTGAGTACACACACACACACACACACACACAAGCACACACAGCTGCGTGTATTGATGTTGAATGTGTGTGCGCATGTGTGTGTATCAGAGCTCTCTGAGGTGTTATGGGCGATGGTCCTGCGCGTCGCCCTGAGGATCAGTTCCCGTCTGGGTGTGATGCTTCTCACTCCTGTATTCGGCGTCTTCGCTCTGCTCACCATCTCCATCCTGCTGATCATGGAGGGTCTGTCTGCGTTCCTGCACGCGCTGCGTCTGCACTGGTACACACACACTTACGCATTTCGCAGACACTTTCCAAAGCGACTTACAATTATGACTGAATACAATTCAAGCAATTGAGGGTTAATGGCCTTGCTTAGGTGGTGGGGCTTGAATCGGCAACCTTCTGATCTCTGTACTAGTCCCTAAATTATTTGGCACAAATCCCCACAGACACATTGAAAGATCTTATGGAAAGCCCTCCCAGGAGAATGGAGGCTGTTGTAGCTGCAAGAATTTGGCATATAGTGTAGCATAAGGCCTACACCGATGAGCCAAAACATTAGGACCACCTGTCCAAACAGCTCTGACCCACCGAGTCCTGGACTCCTGTGGTATCTGGTACCAGAATATCACCAGCAGGTCCTTTAATGTCTGTTGGCATCTCTTCCACTGGTAAATGATGAACACGTACCCGACATCCCAGAAGAAACCAGTCCACCTTCTTTTGTTGCCTAGTCTGGACGCCTGCATGGACAAGGGTTACCATGCACACAATGAAGGGTTCGATGCCCTGTGTTGGGGCACATTCATGTCTGCCATCATGATTTGGTCCTTTTTAAAGTCACTCAGGTCTTTATGCTGATCAGATCTGCTGCATCATCACAGTAACTAGGAGGAACCTCCATCAGATCAACGTTTAGTAGATCCCTCACCATCACATGCACCAGAGCTACCACAGTGGCACTGCCATGCACATTTTTAGTGGTGGTTCTAATGTTTTGGCTTATCAGTGTATGAATACTGTAATCTCTCTCTCTCTCTCTCTCTCTCTCTTCAGGGTGGAGTTTCAGAACAAATTCTACAGCGGCACTGGGGTTAAATTCGCCCCGTTCGACTTTTCCCTCCTGCCCTCTGTGTTCGAACAGGAGGGGTTACTGTGACCGCTGGGAAACTGTCCGTTCCTCAGCTGGTCCTTCAAAACTCACTCCTACTGACGGACCATCTCATCAGACTCAACAAAAAACACGGCTTATTTATAACGACTGTATGGCCAAAAGTATTGGGACGCCCCTTTTAATTACTGAGTTCATGTGTTTCAGCCACAACAGCTGCTAACAAGTGTAATAAAGCAGCAACACTTTAGGGAAGGCTCTTTAATGTGCACAAAGCAATCTCTATAAAGACATGAAAAAAAGCTTGGTCTAAAAAAAATTGACTAAACAGCTTTGGAATGAACCGGAACATCAACTGAGGCTTTTTAAACTAATTGAGCACAAATTCCCATACACAGACAAAAGCTTCACAAGACTTAGAGAAGTGTGTCTGTGTATGGGAATCACACAGATCACACAGAGGTCGCTCTGTTTTTAAAACCAGATGTCCAGCAAGCTCACGGTCAGGCGTCCGAATACTTTTGGCCGTATATCGTATCAGTGGTACTGAGACGCTGAGCTCAGATGTTTAACCCTCATTCATTTCCATCATATCAGATCAGACCTCCGAAGTGCCATCGAGTATTTTTCAACGAACAGTTTTTGTACGTCGCACTTGAACTCGGAGCACGTCGGCCAGCTGTGGATTTTAAGCTTGTATGCGCACATCGCAAGTCGAGGAACATCAAACGGCATCATAACTTCCTGTCTAAAGTAATCGTAATGGGTAGTAAATAAAACACAACTTTCAGCCACATTTTTTCTGGATCTGGTCCTCGTACCAGACTCGGCACAGTTTTTACACCTTTCTGACATGATCCTCCTACTTCTATCCGGGCTTGGGACCTGCACTGAGAGAGGACACAATCTGGTCTGTGCAGATGCCTGACTGGCCAATAGCACAGCTGAGATTTGAACCCAGGATCCCTGGATCTCAGTAGCGATGTGCTAGTGTACTTTACCGTTGCGCCACGTGAGCGCCTGCTGTGCCAACCACTTAAATATCATAAAGACACTGTATTTTTTTCAAATGGTCTTACAGTTAAGACAGTCCAAGTACTTATGGGCCCTTTTAGCCAGAGGGTGACGCTGGACCCACTGTGACCGATCAAAAAAGATTACAATTCTATAATTCCATTTGCGTCCGATTACTTTTGACAGGAAAGAAACTCCATATAAATTTCACCCTAGAGTTTTCATTTCATTTTTTCATCCAATAATTAATAATCAGTAATAAAAGAATATTTACAAAAAAGTTCCCTGCCTGGTTATCAATATTTCTTAATGCAGATGTGTCAGTATTTCAGATCAGCGTTTTATGATTTACGGTTTATGGTTTTGAACAGGAATCTGAGCATAACAGTTTCAATAATTATAACATTAAATGTTAATCTGATGATAACAGTAGGCACCTGGGTGCTGCAGGGTATGTAACGCTAGCCCACCACCGCTGATCCGGGTTCGAATTTCTGCGGTGCTGTTGGCCAGCCTGGCGTCTACACAGACATGATTGGCTATGAGGGTGGATGGGTAGCTGAAGCCCTGCGATGGATAGACGCCCTATCCAGGGTGTTCCTGCCTTGCACCCTGCCGTTCGTTGTTACTTGGTCCAGCATCAACTTGGTATCCACCTGAATTAAATATTTATGAGGTTTGATTTTAAATTAACATTAAATCAATTTTAATTTTGTCAATTAGTGAATTTTTCAAGGGATTCAGAAGCTGTACAATGGCTTGAAACTCAATAAATGTGAGTGCATTGTTAATGCTCTTAAATAAGTTTCTATTAAAATGTAACTAGACGTAATCATGTCACATTGCAGTTTTTGAATGGTTACTATATGTTTGCAGGAACAACATTGTTAAAACACCTAAAATTAATTTATTTTGACTTTCTAACTACATAAATAGGTTGCATATATCAAAAGTAGTGGTTGTGTTTGCTGGGATAATGTGGCAATATCAACACATACCATTACATCATAAAATAATCAACAATATAAATAATAAACAAGAAATTTTTTCTCCTTTTGGCTGCTATATTTAGTATTTTGGGTTCTCCACAGCAGATCATTCCGGTCTGCAAGCCTGATTTGCACTTCCTGACACAACCAGGCTTTGGACCGGCACTGAGAGTGCACTGTCTGTGTAGATGCCCAACCGGTCATTCGTATCGCCATAATTGGCCAAGATTTTACTGCTGCGCCACCCAAGCACCCCAACAAAACAAGTGAAATGAAAGTCAAGTTCAGATCGCTCAGATGATGCAGCGGTAAAACATGCTAGCACACCAGAGCTGACATTTCACACTCGTCGGTTTGAAACTCAGCTCTGCCATCCGGCTGGGCGGCTACATGAACGACAATAAGCCTGTTGTTCATACAGGGTGGAAAGCCGGATAAGGACCTCATAACTGATGAAATTCTGACCTCTGCTGACTGATTGATGGCACCTGCACAGAGTCAAGGAATAATGTGTTGAACAGGGTGTGGCTCTTGGTACACAAAGCTGATCCACATATGAACTCACCTTGTGCGGATAAAAAGACGCAGTCGGTACTGCACACGTGTTGGACGGGACGTGTCAGTCTCGCTCTCCTCAATCAGAAAGGGAAGTCAGCATCAGTGGAGAGGAAGCGTAATGCAATCGGGTAATTGGATACAACGAAGAATGCCAAAAAAGTCAAGTTAATAAGTAAAGGTATTTAATGTCAGTATATGTTAAAATCAATATACTGTATATTATTAAACATTTAATTGTTCCTCAGCTCTTCAGGATTCTTTGTTTGGCTTGAAATTTTGAAGTAATATTAAAATTTTAATTTAAAAAACGTTAATTTCTCAGAACTGCTACATTCATCTATGCAAAATCTCATTTAGTAGTATGTTAATAATAAAGAATGCATAAGCAGTGTAATGCTTTATGTTTAGTACTTTACAGAATCTGTTTCAATATAAATAAATAAATAAATAAATAAATAAATAAATAAATAAATAAATAAAGTGCAGATGAAGAGAAAATCAAAACCATCAGTTGCAGCCAGGGCGACCCGTGACGCAATTACGGATCAATCCATTTCAGCTCTTTAAAATAGTCGCATTCTCGGCCTTGTTCTTAGCATTTAAACTCTCTAACACTGAATAAAATAAATATTTTTATAAGCAGTCTTTATCTTAGTAAATAAAAGTGTGATTTATTTACCGCTAACTGAATTGTTTTTCGTGTTGATGGTCTGAAATGGTAGCGACCGGATTTTTTTTTACGCATGCGCAGTAGGTTTGGTGAAAAAGAAAAAACGCAAAATAGCACGAAATGGCGTCCACACCGGGTAAGTCAAATTATTGTATCATGTCATTTGTTCGCGAAAGAATACATGTTACGTTTTCTAAATTACTTTTTCATTCGAGGTAAATGTCTGGTCTGTGAAGAAGAAAGCGCGAGAAACGTTTATTCTACCAATAACGGTTTTCAGGTTCATTCATTTAGCTAGATTAGGCCTGGGTTAAATCCTAATCGCTTCGGTTTTCCTTAGTAGGTTCCCTACATAGTGCGCAAAGGAGCGGCTTTTGGGAAAGCAGTTTACAATCCATACAGCCATTTGTTATCCAACCTTTATTAACCACACGGTTCTCGTTAGCCGGTTGAAATCCGTTTTAATCCCAAATTGCTTCGCTTTTTAATCAAGGTGACCTTAATAGATTATAAATGCAACGGTTTGCGATGCTGCCTAGTGCAATGTGGGATGACATTTGGGACACGGCCTTAATTACTAGTTGCCGGCTGCTTTGTAAACATGCAGCAATACATCTTTAGCCTGTTTAGCATTATACTTATGTATAATTAAGTAATAAAAAAATAACGATAACCGTTGGTAATGCTTATTAAAAACCTCTGCATGATTTTACTCTTATAGTTTACAACATCCAATATCATATTACAGTTTACAATCTTGCATATTAAATTGTTTAAATGATATTTTTAGATCTCTCATAGAATAATTCTACTTTGGTTTTGTGTTGGAATGGTAATTAGCTGTTAAAGGTTAAAGAATCTAAAATGAAATTGAAAAATTGAAGGCATAACACAATAATAATAAAACAAAGCAGGTTATATATTTTGTGTAACTATAATAAAATTGCTTCAAGTTTGACACTGAGTATTATCACACAAGATTTATTTTTATATGGATCTTGGTGATTCTATTTAATAACGTTTAGTTCCCTTTACATCGTGGTTTTGTGTGTTATTTATTTATTTAGTTGCAGAATATAAAGAATGTGGCTTAAAAATGAATGTTACACTGTTTTAAACTACCTTAAATGGATTTGCCAAATTTGGGGCACATGAAACGCTTTATATTTGATATAAGTGTTTAACCTAGCTGATCTTTATATTTTCCAAATTATACCTGTAATAACAATTCAACTAGAATTAAAATAAAATAATAAAAAGAAAAGTTTTTATTGCCTGGCACAACACTTAAACAATCTGCTAGTAGTAAGTTGCTGAACTAGTGATCCTGAGGTTGCTGGTTCAAGCCCCACCACTACCAGGTCGCCACTGTCTGGTACCTTAACCCTGTAGCACTGTCGCCTCACAGCAAGAAGGTCCTGGGTTTGATTCCCAGGTGGCACGGTCCGGGTCCTTTCTGTGTGGAGTTTGCATGTTCTCCCCGTGTCTGTGTGAGTTTACTCCGGGTGCTCCGGTTTCCTCCCACAGTCCAAACATGCAAGTGAGGTGAATTGGAGATACAAAATTGTCCATGACTGATGAATCTTGTGTAACAAGTAACTACCGTTTCTGTCGTGGATGTAACCAAAGGGTGTAAAACATGGCGTTAAAATCCTAATAAACAGACAGATTAACCTTAATCCTAAATTTCAGTGTTGGTCACAATTGCTAATGGCTTTGGGTAAATGCATCTGCGAATTGCAGTACGTCCTAAAACATCCTAAATTAAGTGATTTTAATTAAAAAAATGACTAAAAGTTGAGTGGCGTTTTTAATGTGTTGATTATCTTGTGTTAGTTAGCTAGTTGTGTTACTGTTAGATGTTTGACTAAGACTGGTAGTGATTGAATGACTAAAATCTTAATATATACTTACATAAACGTGTTGCATTTGTAATCAAGAAGAATCTGCTGCATTTTAGATTAACATTATTTAACATGCTTTTATCCACTGCAACTTAACAATTGTGATTAAAAACAATCAAGCGATTGAGCAAAAAATATTTAAACCACTGCACTGGTTGATGGAACTACCAGGGAAGAGTGCACTGTTTGGAAGTTGATGTTTAAAATAAAGCATTTATTCAGACAACTGTCTTCAGTGCAGCTTTAATGAAGCTTGAGTTTGGATTATAAAGACCAATCGTGACAGTTTATGAATCGGATTGTTTTATTTAAATGAAGGTGATCGAGCGGTGGTGTATTTGCGTAAGAGATAAATTGTGTACGTTTTTTCCTTTCATGCAGATTACAGCAGTTACGGACAGGCTGCAGGCCAGCAGGGGTAAGATGGTTTTGTGTACTTCTGAAATGCACCACGTTTAAGAATATAAGAACGAAATTCCACACAGCAGCAAAGATGAGAGACTTTTTAACAAGAAACTAACAAGAAAAAGCCCTAAAATTCTTAGAAATAAGACTAAATATGTGCAAACATATAATTGCAGCTTATATGATTTATATTTGATTAGTATTTGTTGGGTCTTTTTACAGATACGGCTCCTATGCTGCCCAGCCCTCTCAGCCCTATGGACAGGGTTCCCAGGTAAGCCACACCTTGCTATTTACTCGCTGAAATCCTGACTAGACTTCTGCATCAGGCCATTTGTTTGACTTGAACATGTACTGCTGTTTTTCTATGCTGCATTTAAGCTCTACACTCATTATAATGAAGATATGTTTGGATACTGCAGTATTTAGTGTTTAATTAAGTCTATAATATAATGAAGGTATGTTCGGGGTGATCTCTGGCACGCATAGCTTTAGTTACTGGCACTCCTCATGTCTGCCTCAAAGCTGCAGGTTTGAATCCCCTCACAGCCACTGACCTGGACAGACGTCCACACAAACACAATTGGCCATTTTAGTGTTGCTCTACATGATTAGTCAATGTTACTATCAATGTCATTGAATGGTTATAGTTGCTGTGTGGAAGCTAACCTGTAATGTCTGCGTAGCAGTCGTACGGCCAGCAGCAGGGCTACGGCTCCTACGCTCAGCCTGCGGATTCCACGTACTCCCAGAGCGGTGGCTCAGCTGGAGGTGGCTACAACCAGCAGCCCTACGGATCTTCATACGGACAACAACCGCCAGCCAGTGGTAAGCTCAGACTGCCGTTCACATCCCAAACCTTTACCATGCGTCTCAAAATAGAAATTAGTGCTTCCTAAAAGCTGATTAATGCCACTGCTGGAGCGCTCAGTTCATTTATTATGGTTGATGATGAAAGACGATATTAAACCCATGTATTTTTCTGGCTGTGTAGGTGGTTACAGCGCCACCCCGGCTGCCCCTCAGGGCTACACTCAGCCCGTGCAGGGATACGGTAGCAGCACTTATGACGCCTCGTCTTCCTCATCCAGCGGTAATCAGCCCTCGTACAGCGGCCAGCCCGCTTACGGAAGCCAGTCTGGGTACGCTGGGTACGGACAACAGCCTGCCCCCTCCACCGCACCTCCAAGGTACCTGGCTGCAGTCCTGCCGCCTGCTTTAGTTTTGTTTTTTAATTAGATCTGAGCTTAACTGTAATGTCGTCGTTTCAGCTCCAGCGCGCAGCCGGCTGCGGGTTACGACCAGAGCTCGTACTCCCAGCAGCAGCAGCCGCCGCCGCAGCCGCAGCAGCAGCAGCAGCAGCAGGCAGGTTACCAGAGCCAGCAGGGCGGATACGGGCAGCAGGGCTCCTACAACCAGCAGGGTGGATACCAGCAGCAACCGCCGTCCTCTCAACAAGCTCCGCCATCCAGCTACCCCCCACCGTCTGGTTCATACGGGCAGCCTCCTTCCGGTCAGTACGGACAGCAGGGCGGCTCCGGAGGTCCATATGGGCAGAGTGACTACAAACCGCCTGGTCAGTATAGACGGACGTGACTGCTGAAACCAGACGAACCAAATTATTCAGTTTGGCCTCGAAGACCTAATTAGCTTCTCCCGTCCCTTCACAGGTAACTACAGGGCCCAGGATCACCAGGGCGGCGGCTACTCGGAGTCCGGTGGTTTTGGTGGTGGAACGGGAGGGGGGGAGAACCGCGGCCGTGGCCGAGGAGGCTTCGACCGGGGCATGATGAGAGGAATGCGCGGCGGCATGAACCGAGGAGGCATGGGGTAAGTGTGTGTGTGTGTAAGAGTGTATGAATACATGTTTGTTCTTTCCCATAATACAGGAGCTGTGACTGGCCATACGGGGCTGAGAGTCACACGGACAGGGAGGTTCTAAATTTAGTCAGATCTAATTGAAATATATTTATACCGGTATGACGGTCGGGGATATGATTGATCTCTGGACATTATATCCAGCGCAGTGCTGCAGCAGCAGCGTAATTCAGGTTATGTTATTAGATTATGAAAGCTGCTCTTTACAGTCGAGTTTGGATTCGTGTTTTTGGTTTGTTATTCCAGAAATTGACGCTTTAAATTACTCAGCCTCCTGAGTATCCATCACTTTGTTCAAATAGCCTTTATTTCACATATGAAAACATAAAATAAATCCTTACCCAAGACAATACAAGAATAATTCTAACTTACCTTGCAGCCATAAAAATATAAATATAAATGCAGAGAACAATAAACATACTGAACTATAACATAAATGAGACAGATATGTGTTAAACAGCATAAAATCTGAAATACTCTCAGCCCTCGACTACATGGCCAAAGGTAAGAGGTTTTAAAACATGAAACCTGAACGTTTTACCTCACTGTTGTGTTCATGAAAAGACGAATCTGGCTGTGTTTTCCCAACATAGTGTTACCTGTATATAAATCTGTTGAAAGATTAAACAGAGTTGTGCTCCTACATTTCACAAGCTGCTCTAGGGAGATTAAGTGGAGTTAACACCTCATTACATTATTAATAAAAGAGATATACTTATAGGTTTACTGTATTAATATAGATTATCTGAGTTGCATAAAGGGTGTGGCAACAGATTTGGCTTTACCTTTCCACGTGGGTTCATCAGTCTGTATGTTAAATATGGGTTTGAAAGCTCTGTGCTGCTAAAAGGGTTTAAATATAAAACTATTTTAAAAATCAGTTTGAAATCTCTACACGGTGTCCTCACAAAATGACTCGTTTTAGCTGTTCAAACGTAGTTGGGTTAATTTCTGCTTTTCCTCAAGGGTTTGGTCTCTTCATGGTGTAAGATTGTAGGTTGGTCACCTGATTTCAGGTTAAAAGAAGAAAAGAAAGAGCTCATGAGGCGTGTACAGGTTGTGTTGGTTAATAGTAGTGATCAGATTAAACATCAAACAGATTCAGATTAGTTTAATTGATTATTTTTTGAATGTAACTTGGTGGTTTTGCTCCGAAAAGCTGATTTACATTTGTGTGAGTTTAAAACTGTGTAAATCCATTAAAACTAGACTTTAATCAATTGAGGGTTAAGGGCCTGGCTCAGGGGCCCAGCAGTGACGATCTGACAGTGGTGGGACCTTAAACCACCAACCATCTGATTACTACATCAGTACTTTAATCACTGAGTTGCCACTGCTAAATAAATATATTAAAATTACAACGTTTTTCATGTGTGTTTGGGTTTGGAATTAAAAATAACTTCATTAGGTCGTCGGATTTAACACTGAAACATGGTGTTAATTCTTTTAATTGGTTTCCTTCATACACTGTCCACTAAAGTAGAAGTTATTTAATTCTATTTAATGGGTGGTTTTAAATTTGCATGAAATATTTAAGCAATCAAGTGTTTCAACTCGACCGATTCAGCTGTGCCTTGACACATGAGGGTTTCTTTTACTCTCTGATTTATCAACAATTAACAAGGTGTTTTGCTCTTATAGTTAATGGTTTGTTAAAGGCCACCATAACAGAAGAAAAATGATAAATTTGAAAAAAGGTCAAAACCTTGGGATTCTATATAAATATATAAAACTCTCCCTATACAATTTTTTTTTTCAAATGGCTTTAAAAGCCTTCAAATAGTGGGTTGATTAAAGTTGTCTAGGGTGGTTTTGTTCCAAAAGCTGATGCAGAGACAGACTGAAGTTACCACATTTCTAACTTTTAGATTTGCAAGGTGTTTAAAACTGAGGTTTACATACACTATCAATTCTAATTAAATTAGAATTAAAGGTTTTACAAGTATTAAAAAAAAATACATGGTCATGACTCAGTCGGTATCAATAATGACTTTACTGTAATTGTTTGGAGTTCTATTCTATTATGAAATATCTTTAAATCATTGTAATAAGCTGAAGTTCCTGGTGTGATGGAAAAGGTAATGGTGCAAATATTATAAGGCTGCCTGTATGGATGAGGAATAGCACAGATATTTATCCCCTGGCCAGAAAATTCTTTTTTGAGTTTATATTGAGTGATATTGAGAAGCAAAAAAAATCAGTATATCACGGGTTGGCATAAGAAATTAAATGGGAGTTTAATTTCAGACGCACACACAAGAAACTTTTAGAAAAAATGTATCTCATTATGATCAGAAGTCAAAATAATAAATTTCACCCTCCCTTAAAGAACTGCAGTTCTACACACTGGTTTGTGGATGTCAAGCCTAAGACCAAAGACTTAACCCACATGTTACAGTAAGGTCCTTTGAGCACCCCATTAGAGAGAAATTTTATCCAGATCACTCCCTTTGATGTGAAAGGGATAGCTGTACAGTAAATCAATGCAATGTTTGCCAATAGAAATTAGGCTAAAACTGCCCAGAACCCAGTCCTGTTCCCCTTCATTCAGTGTGTAACTATATTGGTCAAAATGTTTTCTAATTTCTTCTTAAAGGGTCGCTGATGATCCAGTGTTGGAGATGAAAAGGTGGTATTTGAAAGTGGATGCAGTGTTAAATACTACTTTTACGTATTAGTTACATATCTGAAGTTCCACACTAGAGCGGCATGTCTCGTAAAGAACCTAATAAACAGACGTGCACTACAAAATCTGTTGATTAAGTTGAGGCATACAAGTTGCATTACTTTCATATTTTGCAGATTATAAATGTGTTCTGTGGGTTAAAAGGGGGTAAATATACTGAATATGCTTGTAAGTAGTTTGGGTTTGTATGACGGCACTGCATCCACTTTCCTGATCCATTACACTTTACCTGACTTATTGATGATTGCATTTGTCTGAACTGAAGTGAATGAGATTCTTTAACATGCTTTGTCACGTTTATACGCTGCAGGTAACAAAGTGAGAGCCATGTAAACACGGCAAAACATTTACAGTACCGCTCGCCACTCGGTTTATGGGGACATAAAGAGTTGGTGGCTTCCTTTAATGTGGAGAGAGAAAAAGTGTGGTTAAACTACCTTTCTTGGGATCAAAAAAAGGAAAAATCTTGTATATTTTTGACAAAAAGTGTAATTTTTTAATTGTATAAATAGACTTTTTTGTGTACATTTCTTAAGATTGTTAAAAGATTAAAAAATGGTGTGTTATATGTTTTTTATGCTTATTTTGAACATCTGAAATGCATGTACCAGTTTATTTATGTAAGCAGATTGTTTCAGATGCAGCCAAACAATACAAAACAATACAGTTGAAGGGAACAATCACAACCTGGGTGTTATTAAATATGCTGGGTTATCGATGCTTTGTCTGCATGCAGTAAAAATGCTGCTTTGGGGTGTGTGTGTGTGGGGGGGGGGGGGGGGGGGGGGGTAATAATAGGTATTAATAGGTAATACACCTATTACACCAATAGGTGTAAATGTAAAAATAGCAGTGTGAATTTACCAGCCCTATTGTGCAGTCACTTATGGGCACTCTGGTGGTACAGCGGTGAAACTATGCATCTCAGCAGCACTATTAACCGGTCAGGTGTCCACACAGGCATAACTGTGCCAAATCAGGTAGAGGGGATCGACTGCAGTGACCCCTACATACAGGAGCACCAGAAGAAAATTGTGGAGTTCAAATTTAACTGTGGGTACTGCCTTATACTATATATGTTTTAAAGGCAACAGCATTTCCATGGGTCACCCATGCTTTATCTGTGTACTATATCAGGGTTTTTCAAACTTGCTTTTTTTTAAGCGACCCACAATTTGTCCCTTGATTTTTACATGACCCAGGAAACACAAACAATGCATCTTATTCTCTCTGCTCTGCTCTGTACGATCAGGTCTCACTGTGGTTTACAAGATGTAACATAAAGCCTCCGCAAGGGGGGGCGTTCGTGTCCAAGTTCATTTAATTGGTATTATTTTTCTCTGCGACCTGTTTAAGGGTTGTGACCCAGGGTTAAAAAAAAGATTGTACTATATAATACTGGTAGTAGTACTCGAGCATGAGTTGATGCCGTAGACGTGTTTTCTTTTTCTGGTGGCTTGATAACTGGGCTGCATCTGAAACAACAGAATTTCTGTACAAAGTTTCTGCTTCTGTGGTAGCAAAACCTTTATAAATATTATTGTTCAGCCACAAACATGTAAATAACCTGAGTCGTTAGTTGTTACTACAACCACCCCTGTGTATGAAGTCTTGGTTTGATTGTAATTAGTGGTGGTTTTGGGAGAAGGGGGGGTTTAATTAGAGCATACATGTCCATCGTTTCCCCATTATGTGGTACTGAAGTGGCTGTTTAAAGGGAAACTCGGCTTCATATCTTCGCTTATTCCCCCCCAGCAGCGCTGGAGACAGAGGTGGCTTCAGTAAGCCTGGTGGTAAGTTTAAACGAGTATTACCAAAGCATACACTTCGATTGCTTTACCTTCTTTATTTTTTTGGATGTTTGATTATTACTGAGGGGAGTTAAATAAAGAGTTTTAAGAATTTACAAGCAGTTATTTAATGGTGACATTGGGTTTGATTTTATGAGAATTAAAAAAAGCTGTATGGCTTTGAAAAGGCTTATTCAGGGTTTTAATAGGTTTATATGTCAATTTAATTTAAAGTGAGTGTCAATTAAGGGTTCATTAAATAAAACGTTGGGTCTTTTTAAGAGTTTGATATTGACGGCACACTTGCAGAGTAAGGTTTAGGTGTAAAGACTTTTAAAGATGAGTATTTTCCCCACAATATTAAACAAACTGGTATTTTTTTTAACATATTTAAATGCACAGAGAAGCAAGTGTGCCTGGGATATTTATACCCTGAACTTGGTAATATCAGGCGTGCAGTATTATACATTCAGACTAAATTCTCATCTTTCTCTTCCTTTCTGTGGCCCTTCTGAACTCGTGTTTGACCTCAGGACCCGAGGACATAGGTGAGTACGACCTGTAATCTGTTAGTTTGTGATAAACCGTCCATCTCTGCTCTCTTTGTGGCTTTTAAATCCACCGTGTGTCTCTTAAGGCCGCCCAGAGGAGCAGGATGACTCTGAAAACAGCACCATTTACATCACCGGCCTGACCGAGAACGCCACGCTGGATGAGGTGGCCGAGTTCTTTAAGGAGAGCGGCGTAATTAGGGTGAGTGCGGAGGGCTGTCATGGTTCTTCAGCGAATGAGGAGGAATCATCTGGAGAAATGTGATCGAAAAAGCGTCATAGGAATGATGGTTTTGAACGAAGTACCTCCATGGGCCCTTTACTGCTAACAAAGGAAAACATGGCAGGTTTCCTTGCTAAGAAGGAATATAAAGCAGCATATAGAAGCATCTAGAAGTTTGTTGACGTTCTAAACCTTATGCTGCCTTAATAGGATGAGCGTTTTGTACTTTGTTCATCACTAGGCTGCAGGCGGCAAGCTTTAAAACAATCCACAGTACAAAAATCTGCCAACAGTTTATTTACATGCAGTATTGTTTAAAATATACTAGTTTAAAACCAATCCATTTGGGCAGTGGTGTTTACGTACGTACGAACGAGTGTTTTTTGTCCCTTTGGTGATTCCATAATCAATGTAAAAGTGCGTTTCTCTACACACGTGATCATTTCTGTTTATTTCTTACTTTATAAACTCAGCAAAAAATTGATATTAGCAATCGAGTTGATTAGACAAAAAGTATAAAGCCGATAAAAAATACTAATGTGGTTGGCACTGTTGGACCTTCAATTGTAAGTCGCGTTGGATTTAAAAACGGCTGCTAAATGCCGTAAATGTAAAGGTGGAATCGATGCAGTTTAAATAACACACTTTGTTTTTGACCTTCATGTCTTAAATGATTAGAATTTGCCAGAGTTTTAATATTAATGAGCAACGAAGCAACAATGATGATTCCAGGCTTAGGAAACGTGGGGTTGCTGGCTAAAATGCAAAACTGGTCTCACCAGTCTCCATGCAGTGTTTTTCCCCTCTTGAAAGTCTTAGCCTATGGTGGTAGTCTTAGGGACAGTGGTTAAGAGTTCTAATCCCAGCTCTGCCATGCAGCCACTGTTGGGCCCTTGAGCAAGGCCCTTAACCCTCTTTGCCCTAGCTTACAAACAAGCTTGAATGAAACAGTTCAGGGGTTTTGCCAATCGTTGAGCATTGGTTTCTCTTGTGCTTCACTTCTGTCTACATCATATAAACAGTTTGTCTCATCGGGGGAGCTTTGAAAAAGTCTTTGTCGGTGTTCAATCTGATTAAACTTTGGGCGCAGCGGCAAGCGGTAAAAACCGAGCAATAAAGCGGTAAATCTGCAAGCTAATACAGCAGTGTTTTATTCAGTGTATCTGTCTAAATGCCAGAAATCCAGCTGTATGATTCTGTAACGGCTGTCATGAATGTTGTGTGTTTCTCCCTCCTCAGATTAATAAGCGCACTGGCCTCCCTGCTATAAACATCTACACGGATAAGGACTCCGGCAAACCCAAAGGTGACGCCACGCTGTCCTACGAGGAGCCTCCATCTGCGAAGGCTGCGGTTCAGTGGTTTGATGGTGCGTGATGCTTAAATCAAACTGTGTAAATAAGGGAAACGTGTTTAGTGTTAATACACTGCAAGTTTTTTGTTTCCTTGATCTGAGCAGGTAAGGACTTTCAGGGCAAGAAGCTGAAGGTGTCGATGGCCCGCCGGAAGCCCATGATGATGAGGGGTGGAATGCTCATGAGGGGAGACCGCGGTGGCATGATGGGAAGAGGAGGTAAGCGTGTACGGTCGTTTGGTTGAAATTGAAACACCCCAGAATTTGGGTGCATGTAAAAGCATTTCTTTCATCTGTAGGCATGATGGGTCGAGGTGGCATGGGTCGAGGCGGAGAGCGTGGGGGCTTCATGCCCCGGGGTGCGCCGAGGGGCATGGGCCGGGCAGCTGCAACCGGAGGAAATCTGCAACAGCGGGCCGGAGACTGGACATGTCCTAATGCGTAAGGGTCTCTTCTCACACATACGCTATTATGCTACCGGATGTATTAGTTTGGGGAAGGTCCATTCCTACATATTTTGCATAATTGCATTGATTATTTTTCTTGTTTCATCTCACAGTGGATGTGGGAACCAGAACTTCGCCTGGCGCATGGAGTGCAATCAGTGTAAGGCCCCCAAACCTGAAGGCTTCATCCCACCCCCCTTCCCTCCAGGTACTTACTACTGTAAAGACATCCTGACTGTTCGATTACAGGAACGCATTCGTGTGTAGTCGGAGGGCAGAAGTTTCTCCACATGAGGAACTACTGGCACTTAGACTGACCGTCTTTCGTTACCAGGCGGTGAGCGAGGACGTGGTGGTCCCGGTGGCATGCGCGGTGGGAGAGGCATGGATCGCGGAGGACCTGGTGGTCCGGGCGGCCCCGGAGGGTTCCGAGGCGGCAGAGGTGGAGACCGTGGGGGTGGATTCAGAGGCGGGAGGGGCATGGACAGGGGCGGCTTCGGTGGCAGAGGCAGAGGTGGCCCTCCAATGGACGACATGGGACGAAGGGGGCGAGGAATGGGACCGCCAGGCAAAATGGACATAAAGTGAGTATAGAAAACGTCTGACTTGTCCCATTACTGCTTATTCGTACCTTTGCATCTGCTCTCACAGCAAAAACGACAACATTGGCATTGTTTTATGTTTAAAGCTTGTTTATTATTTATCTTTTCTTTTTTTTTTTTTTGCAGGGGAGATCATCGCCAGGAGAGGAGGGAGAGGCCGTACTGAGAACCGTGACTGAAATTTCTCCCAACCTATGTTCATTATGAAGATTTTAAACTTGTTATTCCATATTTATATTAATGGTTAGTGGTAATTGACCGTTATTGTTACGTTGGTAGAATTTTATTTAGTTTAGCTTTTGTTTTAGTTGAGTTTGTGCTCCGAGTGGTTGTGAATTCAGATGCCGTGCATGCTGTTCAGTGTACAGTTTCTTGTGGAACGAGCTATTAAGTTTTTGTTTTATAAGCGGCTCTCCCTCTTCAGTTCTGTACGACCCATTCCTTGTAAAAAATGTTGAATTAAAAAACCATTAAGCTCCACTTGTACTGGTGTTTGTGGTAAATTCTGGCTCTATTAATTCCTCCTTTTTTTATGGTTTTATTTTTCCTCCTGTTTTTCTTAATCTGGTCATACCTGATTCCCCAAACTGTAACTTAGTCGGCTACTGCTCTACTCCTCCACTCCGTACTTGGACCATCACAGGCGCTGCCAAGCTGTATCGATCATGGAAGCGGGCTCTTCTATCTGTGATCATCCATCCTTCGAAAGATGGGAAGCCTTGAGTTGTCTGTGTTTACAACAGAGTAAATACCCTCTTAATACCACTGTAATAAAAAGTAAAGCTAAATTAATACCTGTAAACATCGTGTGTTTTCATCTTGCCCAACCCTGCTTGAGACTAATGGTTGCTGTGAAACTGCTGTCAAACAAAGGGAACCCTTCTTTTTTTTATCTGGGCTTGGGACCTGCTGTCAGAGTGCACTGAGAAGTACACCACCCAATGACAATGGATATTAGCCAATCATGACTTTACAGCTGTGCCACCCACATGATCTATTACAATACACTACATGTTTACTACACCTTTATTACACTGTGTTCTAGCTAGAAAGGTGCAGAATTCATTTTCTCAACTGTTTTATTTCAGAACATTATGTATGTACATGCAGGTTAAGGAGAGAAGAACCAGCCTCCTTAACAACTTTACCAGCAGAAACCGAGTCAGAACTCGTTCACCTGGGTACAATCACACATTCCCAGGATGCTACACTGTTAGGATTGTGTAAATCAGCAGCACTGATTTATAGAGTTTGTGTAATTCGGCTTTTCTGCCAAATTTCATAACCATCGCAGCCTCAGGATTTGTTTGGGTGTGTCGGTGCAGCATAAACAGTAAGACATGCTCCACAGCAGCCATCCAGGATCTAATCACATGCTGTTCTCAGATGAGTGTGTTAAAGGTAGGCACATCTTTTCAGAACACATGCTCACACATACTGAAGCTGGATTAAAAGAGCTGCACTTTAAAACCAGCCTGCCATGATTCATGGTGAGTCCTGCAAAGTTTCTGGTTATAATGCTGATTAACTGGATTTCTTCAAACAGGATACCTATGATCATCTTACTATTGATTTGAGCAGGATTTGGTGCTGAGGTCAGTAAAATGATCTGTATAAATAAAATAAATCATACATAATTACCTCCACATGAAAGGCCATGTTAGTAAAACGCTTGTTTGTGTAGAAATTAATTGAAATTTTAATGTGTACTATAATGGGCATGTTATTTAGTGCTAGTTAAGTTAGTTTGTGATTTACTAAAATTAATGTAACAGTCAATGCATGGGTATGTGGTGTGGGGAATGGATAGTGTAGTGTAATAAAGGTGTAGTAAACGTGTAGTGTGTATGTAAAGCCTACTAATGCTGAAATCCTGGGTTGAATCTTAACTGTGCTGTCTGGCGTCTGCACAGACATGATTGGCTAATCTGTATTATCATTAGGAGGTGCACTTCTCAGTGCGCTCTCAATCCAGATTCCAAGCCTGGATTTAAAAAAAAAGGGTTGCATTTAAAAGACCATTTGATACTGTGTCTGGTATGGGGATCAAATCAGCTGTGGAGACTCTTAAATACAGGAGTAACAGAAAGAAGGAGAAAAAACATAGTTTAGTGTGGTGTAGTTCGTGAATACTTTAGTGATTGTGTAGCGTATGTGTAGTGTAGTTCATGAGTAGTGTAATGATATAATATACAGTGAATGTGTTGTGGTATAGTTGATGCATAGGGTAGTGTAGTTCTTGGATACTGTAGTGTTTTGTAAAATGTGTATTGTGGTGTAGTGATTGTGTAGTGAATTGTGTATTGTGGTTTAGTGATTGTGTATTGTATTGGAATATAATGTGTAGTGAGTGTGTAGTGTGTTGTATTATAATGTGTATTGTGGTTTAGTGAGTGTGTAGTGTGTTGTATTATAATGTGTATTGTGGTTTAGTGATTGTGAAGTGTATTGGAATACAATGTGTATTGTGGTGTAGTTTATTGTAATACGTGTATGTTGTTTTTGTGAATGTGTATTGTTGTGTTGTGACTAGTGTATTGTACTATAATGTGTAGTGATTGTGTAGTGTATTGGAATACAATGTGTAGTCTGGTGTAGTGATTGTGTAGTGTATTGGAATACAATGTGTACTGTGTTAAAGTGAGTGTGTAGTGTATTGGAATATAATGTGTATTGTGGTGTAGTGATTGTGTAGTGTATTGTAATACAGTGTGTATTGTGGTGTAGTTTATTGTAAAAAGTGTATTGTGTTTTTGTGAATGTGTATTGTTGTGATTGTGTAGTGTATTGTAATATAATGTGTAGTGATTGTGTAGTGTATTGGAATACAATGTGTAGTCTGGTGTAGTGATTGTGTAGTGTATTGGAATATAATGTGTATTGTGGTGTAGCGATTGTGTGGTGTATTGTACTATATGTGTAGTGTAGTTTATATTGTGTTTTAGTGAATGTGTAGTGTGGTGTAGTGATTGTGTAGTGTATTGGAATATAATGTGTATTGTGGTGTAGCGATTGTGTGGCGTATTGTACTATAATGTGTAGTGTAGTTTATATTGTGTTTTAGTGAATGTGTAGTGTGGTGTAGCGATTGTGTAGTGTATTGGAATATAATGTGTATTGTGGTGTAGCGATTGTGTGGTGTATTGTACTATAATGTGTAGTGTAGTTTATATTGTGTTTTAGTGAATGTGTAGTGTATTGTAGTGTAGTGTATTGATTGTTTATCGTGGTCGTGTGTTTAGTGTCGAATTGGAACACAACAGCAATGGCGGGCAGCATTACACGCACTAGTTAGGGCACAAGTGTGCAGCCTGAACGGAACACACACACACACACACACAGCTGAGCCGATGTGATGTGACAATAACAGAGGACTGAATGCCGCCATCATCAGCGCTGAGCGATCATTCATTCATCCGTCCTTCACCCAGACACGCTCCGTGGGTAAGATCATGATAATGTGGGGTAGAATGGAGGGGTTAATGAGGATGGTCATGGCTGTGGTGAATCCGTGCTGTTTATCCACACTGCGCTAACGTTGCTTCAGTATTTGACATTGGTACCGTTCTGTTCTCGGTTCCAACCCAGAGAACTCACACAGTTCTGGTTTCTCACACAGATAGAGAAGATTGAGATGGTAATCAGGAGCTGGACCCAGATTTAATGTTTTACTTGGTGAAGATTTAAACCGAACAAACCCGGTTTCGTTATTGCTGTTACCGGCTTAGGGAGCGTCGGAAAAGTACAGGGCTCGTAAAAAAGCGTACACGGAACAAAAAACGTAAAATATAGAGAAAGGGAAACAAAAACAAAGCTTTTTAAAAGCTTAAATTACAAATTAAATCGCTGTACATTGGACTACAACTGCAGGGAGCGAAAAGTAGTATTTTAACTGTATACTTTCAGAAATAATTTACTTCAAATGTCTGTCTATACTCTGTGCTTATAAATGAATCCTTTTGACATTTTTATCTTTATTCATTTATTTATTCAGGTAATTTTCATGAACACACAGGTCCGATTTTACCAGGAAACACTGTGTGGAAGTCAGGAACACCCTGGACAGGGCGCCATTCCACCCCCTCGCTCAGAGATAGCCAATCGGGTCTGTGTAGACACATGGTTGACCGATAGTATCGCTAAGATTCGAAGCCGGATTCCAGTTTTAGTAGGCTAGTATAATTTATTCCTGCACCGCATGTTTGTTTATATTAAGAAGTACAAACCTAAATGAGATTTGTAGTGGATTAGAAAATACTTAAAGTACATTAAATAAATGCAAACATATTGTTGGTGTATTACTCACACACAAACTGTAATTATTTATATTATATGGACAGACAGAGAAGTGGAACAGTGGTTACAAGTCTACAGGGCAAATTTAGATCAGACGCACCAAACAGTGCAAGTACACTTTCTTTATGCATTGCTTAAATTTCCAACCACGGTCCCTAACTCTGTAGCAGCGGTTCTTCCTGTCCTGCAGTGCATGTTCAGTGCATCAGGAGCCCTGATCAGGCACATTTATGATCTTTAATTGCTTTATTTACCATTCAGTGAATGATTAATACACAGTAATGCATGGATGTGTCCTCACTTCACACTGACCGTGCACCTGATATGCAAATCAATGGTAAACTGGCGGTTCTGTGTTTTCCTCATTCGGCTTTGATCCACGCCGTCTCGCTCCTCCAGACCTCATGCATTAATGCTCAAACCACCCCCCCTTGTTTGCCTATTATTTGTTTTGCAAAATCTTAGTGTGTGTGTGTGTGTGTGTGTGTGAATTTGGTGTGCTGGTAAAACCAGTGATAACATCTGTGCTTACTGGTTCTGTAGTTCTGTTTTAGCCCCACCTACAGTGTATCACAAAAGTGAGTACACCCCTCACATTTCTGCAAATATTTCATTATATCTTTTCATGGGACAACACTATAGACATGAAACTTGGATATAACTTAGAGTAGTCAGTGTACAGCTTGTATAGCAGTGTAGATTTACTGTCTTCTGAAAATAACTCAACACACAGCCATTAATGTCTAAATAGCTGCAACATAAGTGAGTACACCCCACAGTGAACATGTCCAAATTGTGCCCAAATGTGTCGTTGTCCCTCCCTGGTGTCATGTGTCAAGGTCCCAGGTGTAAATGGGGAGCAGGGTTGTTAAATTTGGTGTTTTGGGTACAATTCTCTCATACTGGCCACTGGATATTCAACATGGCACCTCATGGCAAAGAACTCTCTGAGGATGTGAGAAATAGAATTGTTGCTCTCCACAAAGATGGCCTGAGCTATAAGAAGATTGCTAACACCCTGAAACTGAGCTACAGCATGGTGGTCATCCCAGAAGGAAGCTGACGCACAAGAAAGCCCGCAAACAGTTTGCTGAAGACAAGCAGTCCAAGAACATGGATTACTGGAATGCCCTGTGGTCTGATGAGACCAAGATAAACTTGTTTGGCTCAGATGGTGTCCAGCATGTGTGGCGGCGCCCTGGTGAGAAGTACCAAGACAACTGTATCTTGCCTACAGTCAAGCATGGTGGTGGTAGCATCATGGTCTTGGGCTGCATGAGTGTTGCTGGCACTGGGGAGCTGCAGTTCATTGAGGGAAACATGAATTCCAACATGTACTGTGACATTCTGAAACAGAGCATGATCCGCTCCCTTCGAAAACTGGGCCTCATGGCAGTTTTCCAACAGGATAACGACCCCAAACACAACCTCCAAGATGACAACTGCCTTGCTGAGGAAGCTGAAGGTAAAGGTGATGGACTAAACCCAATTGAGCACCTGTGGCGCATCCTCAAGTGGAAGGTGGAGGAGTTCAAGGTGTCTAACATCCACCAGCTCCGTGATGTCATCATGGAGGAGTGGAAGAGGATTCCAGTAGCAACCTGTGCAGCTCTGGTGAATTCCATGCCCAGGAGGGTTAAGGCAGTGCTGGATAATAATGGTGGTCACACAAAATATTGACACTTTGGGCACAATTTGGACATGTTCACTGTGGGGTGTACTCACTTATGTTGCAGCTATTTAGACATTAATGGCTGTGTGTTGAGTTATTTTCAGAAGACAGTAAATCTACACTGCTATACAAGTTGTACACTGACTACTCTAAGTTATATCCAAGTTTCATGTCTATAGTGTTGTCCCATGAAAAGATATAATAAAATATTTGCAGAAATTTGAGGGGTGTACTCACTTTTGTGATACACTGTATAACTAATGATCGTGTATTTGCATGTCGAGTGCGCTTAAAAACACCTGAGGTTGTTTCCTTTGACCTTTTTATTTTGACACATGAGGTGCACCCATGCTCAAACTGGTCACTTTATTATTGATTTATCTGTCTTGTCTCATGAAGAAAACACAAAGCCTGTTTTCTTGATCTCCACTTCTGTACAGGCGCCTCGGGCTACTAACCAGGGTCCTTACAGGGTCCACCCAGCAGACTTTAGTGGCCAATTTTGTCTGAAGCAGACACTGCCAATTGTGCCTGCTAGGGGGCGCCCAGCTGACCGGTAGCACAGCTGAGACTCGGGCTGATATAAAAATGTAATTGCAAATGTATTTATTTCTATTTTATTTATGCATTTTCTCCCAGTTTAGTGTAGTCAGTTAGTCTTCCGCTGCTGGTGGATCCCTGATTGCAGTCGAGGTGGGTATATCGCTGCTCACGCCTCCTCCGACCCACGTGCAGGCCTTAACGGAACCCTTTTTCACCTATGCATTCTGCACAGACGCTTCTATATCTGCTAATCAGGGTCCTTACACAGCGTTTGAAGACCCCACCCACGTAGTCCGGTCACCCCGCCCTAGCAGAACCGTGTCTGCTGCAGGCACTACCAGTTATTCCCGCTAGATGGCGCCCAGATTAACACCGAGTTTTGAACCGAGGAGTTCAAAATGATTCATTTAAACATTTGTTGTTAATCAGGGCGCTCATGCGACACAGCGGTCCGCTAATCCGTTAATCCATGACCACAATCGGACGTGTTTGAGGGGGGGGGTCCACATGGAGCTTAGCGTGACTCTTCGTGTGGGAACCTAACACTGGGTGGCGGATTCACAATCAGGTATTGAGTATTTGTGTGTACATTTGTTGTAATCTATAAATTTTATTTTTACATTTACTTTTGTATGATGAAAAAAATAAAAAAACGATTTGCCACTTATTACTGTCTAAAAATAAAGTATATAACTTGTGGTATTTCAGTGGGTGTTAGTATCTTTGGCCCTGTGAAAGTAGGGCACCAACTGAGCACTATCTAGGGAGTAGGGAATAGGGAGTAGGGAGACCCGGATTGAAACAAAGCTTCAGTTTCATTGACGACCAAAACAAATTCCAGTTGCTGACCACTTGCGTCATTCGGTAAAATGAAACCTGACCACATAATAATAATAAAAACACGTGTTGGCGGGACAGCAGGCGGCACTTTCTGCCCCAGTACAACCCTCCCCCCTCCCCCCCATCCCAAACACAAACACTCATGTTGCCATGGCTGATTCAAACATTCTTGGTGTGGAGAGGGAAGGACCGGAGGTTTTTACCGAACACTCTGTACTCAGTGAAATGAACTCGCTGTTATTTTCCCTGGTGAATCTGAACTGTGTTCTCACCCACAGAGCCGAGGATGAATCCAGCATGATCAGGACCGATGGCCCCTGCCGGACCGAGGAGACCCGGGACGCCGGGCGGAGGAAGAAGCGGTCACCGGAGACGCTGCACCTCCTGATGGCCGTGGCCGTGTGGCTGGTGACGGGCACCACCATCTCCAGCCTGAACAAGTGGATATTCGCCGTGTACAACTTCAGGTACCCGCTGCTCCTGTCCGCCCTGCACATGCTCACGGCCATCGTGGTGGATTACGGGCTCATCAGGTACTACTTCGTCCGGTCCAAATGGGTCCGGGGGCAGGAACTGACCTCCAGCGCCAAGTGTAAAGTCTTCCTGCTGAGCCTGACCTTCTGTGCCAGCATCGCTTTCGGGAACCTGGGACTGAACTACGTGCAGCTCTCCTTCGCCCAGATGATCTACACCACCACGCCCATCTTCACCCTGGCCATCTCCTCTCTGGTGCTCGGCAAGCAGCACCACGTGCTCAAGTACACCGCCATGATGCCCATCTGCATCGGGGCGTCGTTCAGCATCATGGGCGAGGTGCAGTTCGACCAGACCGGCTGCTTGTTCGTCGTGGCGGCCACCATGCTGCGGGGGGTGAAGAGCATCCAGCAAAGTGAGTACCGGATTATTCCTAAAATATAAACGATCACATCAGCCTAATATAAGACAGATAAACCATCCAACAGAACTGGAACGTGTTGACGTTGATTAACAGCTTCAGTGTAGAAGCTCTTTGTTGTTTATTTCTTCAGCAGTTGGCGTACACGTGCTTCCCCTCCTCCAGACTCCCACGCTGCATCCCTCGCTTTCAGTGGAATGTGGAACTGACCGAAACCTTTCCGTTAGAAAGACGCTCACTGACCTCATTCTGTGAAACCGTTTTGCTTTAGCAACACACACACACACACACACACACACACACACACACACACACACTAAAGGGAAGCCAAACACTAAACAAAAGTTCCGCTTCTGACACCCCAGATGTACAGGTATTAATTTTGGGTGGCACTGTTGCCTCACAAGGAGAAGGTCCTGGGTTTGAATCCCTGTGTGGAGTTTGCATGTTCTCCCCGTGTCTGTGAGGGTCACTGCAACCCTGACCAGGATAGACCGGTGGTAAATACAGACAATGAATAAATGAAATGTATTAATTTTATTATACTGTTCATAAAATAATGTCGCTCCTGGAAACTTGGAAGACGGAACCTTCTGCTCTGTGTTCGTGGTTGCATCCTGGTCAGGGCCGTGGTGGGTCCAGGTGGCACCGGAAAACGCTGAGCGGAAGGCAGGCATTCCCCAAACAGGGCGTCGATCGATTCCAGGGCTTCGGCCATCATCTTTCTACCTCGTTAGATGCCTGACCGGCTGATAGCACCTCAGAGATTCTAATCTGCATCTTAACAGAGGTGGACGGGCATAATAGTCGGCCGTGCCAATCGACTTTTACAGAGAGCGGTGTGGCACACGGGGAGTCACACACTGCTATCTGTGGAGGCGCTTCAGCCATCCAGCCAGCAGGGGTCGCAATTACAGCAGCCGTGGGGTAAAAACTGTACCAGATTAATTATACGGACAAACGATTCACTCTGGCGCCGCTCGAAGCGACTTACACACAGTCTAAGCAACTGAGGGTGAAGGGCCTTGCTCAAGGGTCCAACAGTGGCAACCTTGCAGCGGTGGGGCTTGAACCAGCGACCTTCTGATTACCTTCCAACTTTGCAGCAACAGTTTAGGGAAGGCCCTTTGTCATTGTTGACAATGTCCTGCACAGAACCCTGACAGCTCTGGGATGAACCGGAACACCAACATCAACGTCCAGCCATACAAACGCCGTCATCGTTTTACTGAATGGGCACAAATCCCTACAGACATACTTCAAAGTCCTGTGAGGAGCTTCTCAGAAGAGCGGCTGTTGTTCTAGTGCTTCTGGAAAGTTCACATAGAGGTCACTCTCTATAAATAAATAGCGTTTGTTTTTGGAATGGGACGTCCGACAAGCTCACGGTCAGGCGTCCAAATACTTTCGACCCTATAGTGCGTATTAATTAAGTAGGGTGGGGTAAGAGTGGGGTCACGAAAATGTTAAACCCTACAGAAGGGTTTCCGAAGGTCCCCCCGGGGCTCGTTTCGATCAAGGTGCTCCGTGGAACACCGTACGCCGAAACCTCGTCTGTAATTGGAACCGGTTCGTGTTTTCGTGCGAGAGGCTCGGGCGGTTCCCCTCACGCCGAACGTCTGGGAGCTCCACCGACCCCGGGCTCATGTAGGTCAGCGTGTTCCGATCAGGTTCCAGCGGGTCTATTTCTGCTGGCGGGTTCCAAACATAACTCACAACCCTCCCTTCGGTTCCTGGAGGAAACGCACGTCTAGATATAGAACACCATGTGACCAAAAGTATTCGGACGCCTGACCGCGAGCTCGTCGGACGTCCCGTTTCAAAAACAAGCGGTGTTAAAATAGAGCGACCCTCTGTGTGATCCTTTCGACTGGAACAACAGCCGCTCTTCTGAGAAGCTTCTCACGGGAGTTTGGAGCACGTCTGTGGGGATTTGTGCCCATTCCTCAGTTGCCTCAGAGCTGCTGAGTGGGGTTGAGGTCAGGGCTCTGTGCTGGACACTGGAGTTTCTTTAAACCAAGCACAGGGGCAAAGTCATGCTGGAACAGGAAAGGGCCTTCCCTAAACTGTTGCTGTTAAGGGCCTTGCTCAGGGCGGTAACTGCAGCAGTGGGACTTGAACCAGCAACCTTCTGATTCCTAGTTTGGTACCTTAACCACTGAGCTACGAATTTCCTAATAATTCTAAGGGGCGCGTCTAATGTTGGATTTGGATGTATCCAGTTCCCCTGCTGGTTTCGGAGAGCTGACATGGAAGAAGCACGCCACGCTACGCTCTGTGTGTCTCTCCTCCACCACTCATGTCGGCGCCTTTAGCGAAACAGTAGGGGTCGCTGTTGCACCCGTCCCTCCCTCGCTCGACTGCGTTTGTCGACCACCTGACGTTTGAGATTCGATCCGGTCACGGCGGGGTCGGCTAGCGCAGTAAGACCAGCTAGCCAAATCAAAACGGTCCGGTTATGCGCCGTACGGCCGCTAATTATTGGGTTTAGGTGTTTCGGCCACACCCGCTGTTAAGAGGTGTTAAATAACTAGAAAGACTAGCGAGACTAGAAATCAGAAAGGTCGCTGGTTCAAGCCCCACCCTTGCCAGGTTGCCACTGTTGGGCCCTTGAGCAAGGCCCTTAACCCTTAGTAGCTTAGACTGTACACTGTCACAGTATTGTAAGTCGCTTTGGCTAAAAGACGTCTGCTACACCCTTAAACACCCTTAAAACCACCTGAGGAACTGTACAAGGACCTAAACTCACCCTCAAAACAACCTCCAGCACTCGGGCAGGTTCTAGAACCATCTTTAGAACTGTATGATGACCTAGAACCATGGTCAGAACTCTACAACAGACTAGGAACACCCTCAGAACCACCTGAGGAACTGTACAAGTTCCTGTACAAGTGCTGGTTCCAGCCACTGTTGGGCCCTTGAGCAAGGCCCTTAACCCTTAGTTGCTTAGACTGTACACTGTCACAGTACTGTAAGTCGCTTTGGATAAAAGGCGTCTGCTAAATGCTGCAAGTGTGAATCTACATCAGTGATATAAAACTTTAAAGCCTTCAACAGTTTAGGGAAGGACCTGTTTACGTTCCGGCATGCCTGTGTGCTCCTGTGCACCAAGCAGCCTCTATAAAGATGTGACCCCCAACCCCACTGGTCCCACTGATTTAACATCAGCGCTCGACCTTAAAATGCTGTTTTATTGTAACAGGCACAAATTGCCACAGACGCACTTCAAAACCAGGTGGAAAACTTTGGAATTTGATGCCCCAGGAAGCGTCCAGATATTTAAAGCCTAACGTGGATTATTTTCTCCTCCTAGGTATTTTACTCCAGGAGGAGAAGATCGACTCGGTCCTCCTGCTCTACCTGATGGCCATCCCCAGCTTCTGCATCCTGGCCGTGGCGGCTCTGGTGCTGGAGAACTGGGCGGGGTTCCAGTCGCCGCTGCACTACGACGCCCACCTGTGGGGCTTCATCGTCCTCAGCTGCCTGGGTTCGGTCCTCTATAACCTGGCCAGCTGCTGCGTGATCAGCCGGACGTCCGCCGTCACGCTTCACATCCTGGGGAACCTGAACGTGGTGGGGAACCTGCTGCTCTCGCAGCTGCTCTTCGGCAGCCAGTTCTCGGCCCTCAGCTGCGCCGGCGCCGCCCTCACGCTCTCCGGCATGCTGGTCTACCAGAACTCAGAACTCATCGCCTCCTACCTGGACGGCTGCCGGGCCAGATGGGCCAGGGGCGAGGCGTCAGAACCAGATTCTACATCCACTTTGGAACCCGGTTTAGAACAGGAACCGCTTTTGGAGCCGTATTTAGAACAGGAGCCAAATTTAGAACTGTATGATGACCTAGAACCCTGGACGGAACTCTGTGATGACCTAGAACCATCGTCAGAACCCTACCACAGCCTAGGAACACCCTTAGAACCACCTGAGGAACTGTACAAGGACCTAAAATCAGCCTCAAAACAACCTCCAGCACTTGAGCAGGATCTAGAACCATCTTTAGAACTGTATGATGACCTAGAACCATGGTCGGAACTCTGTGATGACCTAGAACCATCGTCAGAACCCTACCACAGCCTAGGAACACCCTTAGAACCACCTGAGGAACTGTACAAGGATCTAAAACTGCCTTTGAAAGAACCTCCAGATATTGAGCAGGATCTAGAACAATCTTTAGAACTGAATGATGACCTAGAACCATCGTCAGAACTGTACCACAGCATAGGAACACCCTCAGAACCATTTGAGGTACTGTACAAGGGTCTAAAATCAGCCTTAAAACAACCTCCAGAACTCAAAGATCATGTAGGAACGTCCTCAGAACAGTATGATGACCTAGAACCATCGGCAGAACAGTATGATGACTTAGAACCATCGTCAGAACTGTACCACAGCATAGGAACACCCTCAGAACCACCTGAGGAACTGTACAAGGATCTAAAATCGCCTCCAAAACAACCTCCAGAACTAAATGCTGACCTAAAACCACATCCAGAACTCAATTGCCAATTAGGAACGTCCTCAGAACTGCATGATGACCTAGAACCACCTGTAGAACTGTACAAGGACCTACAATCAGCCTCAAAACAACCTCCAGAACTTGAGCAGGATCTAGAGCCATCTTTAGAACTGAGTGATGACCTAGAACCACCTCAGGAACCATCAGAGGAACTTAACTCTGACCTAAAACCACATCCAGAACACGATTGCCAATTAGGAACGTCCTCAGAACTGTATGGTGACCCAAAGTCATCTTCAGAATCATCTCTAAAGCTGTGCCACGATCTCGAACCATCTCTGGAACTGTACAACGACCTAGAACAGTTCCCAGAGACGCCTCCATCACCTGACCTAGACCCATCTTCAGAACCATGTTCGGAACTAGCCGAGGATTCAGGACCAGCTCGGTTTCTAGACCAGGATCCGGACCTGGCTGATGATCTAAAGCATGATGTAGAAGTCTTTACAACACAATCACTGGAACCACGTTCAGAAGCACAAACGGAACACCCTCCAGCACCAAGCAATACACTAGAGCCGTCTTCAGAACTTCCAGAATCATCTAGAACCGACGGTGGAGAACGTGGTTCATCATCAGAACCTGGAGCAGAAAGCAGGACAGAAGAGCAGAACGATGAGAATTCAGACTGAGAACTGAACCATGGACGTCTGAAGATGTTTGATCTGGAGGTTCTGACGGTTCTCCTGAGCCCAGACTGTGTGATGGTCGGGTTCTGCTGGTGCTTCCACGCTGATACTGTGCCAGTATTTAATCTGGAACTGGTCCCAGTTCTCAGCGGGCAAAACGGACCCGTAATTCGTTCCCAGGGCCAGACGTGATCTCTAACAAGATTAGACGGCTAATAGCGGCGCTTGGGTGGCGCGAACTGGTCCCACCGCCACCCTGACCAGGATAAAGCGGTTGATGTAAATTAAGTGGTGGGAAATTTGAGGAAAAAACTGAGAAATTGAAGCTGCAACACGAGCGGAATCAAAGTAAACGATGTGCAAATAGGCTTAACGTTTGCTCTGATTCTCTCTGCCTTTTCAATGCACTTTGAGCACAACTCAAATACAACTACTGACTGTAACCCTGAGTAATGATCAGCACGCTAGCCCACCAGTGCTGAGATCTTGTGGGTGCGAATCCCAGCTGTGCTATCAGCCGGCCGGGCACCTGCACAGGAGGAGGGACGACAACCGAAGCAGGGTTCCTCCTCACTGGTGCAAGTGCTGCTTCTGCTGACCGATCTAGGCTGATCACGCATGGCCACGCCCTCTGTGAGACTCCGCCCCTGGCAGGAGAAAAGAAGCGACCAGTGGCGGCAGCAACGAGAGAGAGAGAAGCTCTGATTGGACAATGTTTAGCATCGCTCGTGCAATAATTAAACATAATTGCTTCCCGCCGTGAATCTTGTTAGCGACGTCTGGCCCTGCTAGGCTAACAACAACGCCGCTTCTGAGCAGCTAATATTTGTGCACGGTGAATAAAAAGAACCTCAAGACTTGGGAACGTGTTTCCTCCACTGTGAAGCTCTGAGCTGAGCGGCCGCGGGATTCTGGGTAACGACGCCGGACCCTCCGAGCACTATAAAACGGAAGCTGAAGCTCCAGGCAAAGTTTTTCCAGGCAGCTGTTGTGTAAGAGGTGCCGCGTTTCGTCTGTTTTGTTGTTGTTAAAATATTGCCAAAAAATGATCCCAGATTTAGCGCTCAATTAGGTCCCGACACGCCAGTCATCTGCACCTCCGTGCTCCCTCTGCCGGCCATAAATGGCAATGCAGACGGACATGATTCTGTAACCCAAACCCTCCTGCTCATCTCGGTAGATTTAAGTTACATCAGTCTTAAATACTAAACAAGCAAACCTCCGACACCGAACGTGTCTTGGCTAATCAAATACACTGTGTCCAAAAGTATGTGGACGCCCCTTATAATTATTTACTTAATTAAGTTTGGTGTGGAGGAACTCCAGGGCCCTTTGGGATCCAGACTTTCTCATCCAACATCATGTGGGCACGAATTCCCCACAGACACACTCCAAAATCATGGTCACGCGTCCACTTTCTTTTGGGCCAACTATTCCATATGGGATTGGGCATCCCTAGTTTGAAATGTATATGGTGGTACACGTTATGTAATCCTCATCACCGGGTTTATTATTAGACCTGGTCCAGGTCTCAGGGGAGACTGTGCCGTCCTTGGTACATATAGGACAGAAATGACATCATTTATCCTGGTCAGGGTCCTGGTGGCTCTAAGTCATTGGGCGAATGGAAGGGAACACCCTGGACAGGCGCACTCATTTACTCACCTTCCTAACCGCTTATCCAATCAGGGTCGCGAGGGGGTGCTGGAGCCTATCCCAGCTTTTCAATGGGCGCAAGGCACACAGTAACAGTCCATCACAGGGCACATACACACACACACACCTATTTACCTGAAGGGCAATTCAGTGTCCCCATTTAACCTGACTGCTTGATTTTGGGCTGTGGGAGGAAACCGGAGCTCCAGAAGGAAACCCACACAGACACGGGGAGAACATGCAAACTCCACACAGAAAGGACCCAGACTGCCCCACCTAGGGATCGAACTCTGGACATTCTTGCTGTGAGGCGTCAGTGCTACCCACTTAGCCACCGTCCAATATTTATTTAAATATATTTAAATGATATAAACTTTCTACCACTGGTTCAACACTGCACGCCTTTGCCTTGCCCGATGACGATGCCAAAATGTTGTAGCTAAAGCGTCTTCAGCCCATTCACCTCACGTTTACGTTCACTCCCGTCCTCCGTCACCTTCACTGGTTACCAGTACCTCCCATATCAAATACAAAATCATCCTCCTTACTGTGAAGCCCATCATGTCTGACCTGCGGCAGGTCCTTCAGTTCCACAGCCCCCAAACTCTGGAACTCCCTCTCACAGTGTCTTCATGACTGCTCCTCCATCTCCTCCTTTAAATGCCAACTCAAGACTTTCCGCTTCGTCCCTCGTGGTTTAGTTTGTGTTGTTTTTCTCTTCTCCAGTATTTGTTGGGTGTGTGAAAGACGCAATATAAATTCAACCTATTATTATTTATATTATTTTTTTCCACCGAATGTGGTTGATTGATCCCGACATTTACTGTTTATGTTCTGGACGTTTGTAGCTTCTATGACTTGTTAGGCCTCATATCTTGGTACAGAACTATAGAAACAGACTGACACCAGACACAACCTGGCTTATAAATTATAGTAAAATGATGTTTGTTTGGCTGAATTATTACTTGAACAATGTTTTTATTTTGACTTTATTTGCCTAATATTGAATCTTTACTCGTTTTTACGTTCAGTATTATTATTGACGTTTATGATAGTTTATAATGCCGATTTAACTGCACTACAATGTCGCCACCTGCTGGACGCTGAGTAGAACTACGCTTTCTTAATATTTATATTTATTCTATTTAAATCAGGGTGAAAGTTACACTGGACATGATGAGAATTCCACATTAAATGTTCTGTTTTTATTTTTAAAGATGACATTAATGGTTTTAATGCTTGAGCAGAGTGATGCTGACTGACGGGTGCAAGTTCTGTATAATTTATTAACTGCATGACTGAATTTTGGATTGATTGTTATTTTTGTGTGATGAAAACACAGCCTGCAGAAAACGGTACAATAAAAGACTGTATTTTTTTTTCCAACTGATTATAAAGAACTAAAACTTTGTCTTTGTACTGATTTAGTTTTATGTTTATGAGAAGGTTTAGGCTCCCCTGGCCAAATGATGTAAACTATATTGAGAAAAGTGTTCAGACACCCCTTCTACTTTTTCTATTAGTGTGTTTCAGTCGCAATAGTTGTGAACAGATGTAATAACTTAATGATACAAGGGAAATTTTGTAAATTGTTAGGGGTTTCCGTTATTTTGTCTAGGCCCCCTCTATGGTGTAATACTACATTCTACCACACGATGGCGCCAAACCCCTCTAATCTCGCTGCAGCCAGTAGGTTTCATTGTTGAAGTTGAAGGATAAACGCGTCTCTTCTCTGTAATATACAGGATGTAAGTACACAATATGGCCAAAACTATTCTAATTATTCACTTAATTAGGTTAATTTGATGAGTTTGGTGTGGAGGTACTCCAGAGCCCTTTGGGATCCAGGCTTTCTCGTCCAGCATCATGTGGGTACGAATTCCCCACAGACACACTCCAAAATCTGAGCCCTGACCTTAGCCACCACTCTACAGCTCTGGAATGAATAAATCGTTAAGGGTTTCCGTTATTTTGTCTAGCCCCCTCTATGGTGTAATACCTCCATTCTGTCACACGATGTCGCCAAACCCCTTTAACTCCGCGGCAGCCGGCAGGCTCTTTTGGATGTACAGTAAGTACACAATATGGCCAAAAGTATTAGGACGCACATTCTAATTATTCACTTAATTAAGTTTATTTGATGAGTTCTGTGTGGAGGAACCTCAGCAACCTCCGTGAAGCTGGCCCCCCATGTGGTCAGAAATGGAATATAAATATTATTATTCGTTTGTGCTGCGTTTGTGCTGGTTTGTGCCGTAGGAATCATCGTTTGTGCTGGCACCGTTTTAGAGAAATTAAGTATTATATTTTATTACCCGTGACGTCACTCAGCCCCCCATCAGAGCCCAAATTGCACCAAAAGCATCTCATTCGTTTGTGCTTCGTTTGTGCTGGTTTGTGCTGCTAAAAGAAACATTTGTGCTTTTTTCATTTTAAAGTTATAAAGCTATAAATATTACACCTGTGACATCACCAGCCCCCCATTAACGTCCAAATTGCATCAAAAGCACCTCATTCGTTTGTGCTGCGTTTGTGCTGGTTTGTGCTACTAAAAGAAATATTTGTGCTGGTTTAATTTTAAAGTTATAAAGCTATAAATATTACACCTGTGACATCACCAGCCCCCCATTAACGTCCAAATTGCACCAAAAGCACCTCATTCGTTTGTGCTGCGTTTGTGCTGGTTTGTGCTGCTAAAAGAAACATTTGTGCTGGTTTAATTTTAAAGTTATAAAGCTATAAATATTACACCTGTGACATCACCAGCCCCCCATTAACGTCCAAATTGCACCAAAACCCTTTAATTCGTTTGTGCTACGTTTGTGCTGGTTTGTGCTGCTAAAAGAAATATTTGTGCTGGTTTAATTTTAAAGTTATAAAGCTATAAATATTACACCTGTGACATCACCAGCCCCCCATTAACGTCCAAATTGCACCAAAACCCTTTAATTCGTTTGTGCTACGTTTGTGCTGGTTTGTGCTGCTAAAAGAAATATTTGTGCTGGTTTAATTTTAAAGTTATAAAGCTATAAATATTACACCCGTGACGTCACCAGCCCCCCCATTAACGTCCAAATTGCACCAAAACCCTTTAATTCGTTTGTGCTACGTTTGTGCTGGTTTGTGCTGCTAAAAGAAACATTTGTGCTGTTTTAATTCTCAAGTTATTACGCTATAAATATTACACCCGTGACGTCACCAGCCCCCCATTAACGTCCAAATTGCACCAAAAGCACCTCATTCGTTTGTGCTGCGTTTGTGCTGGTTTGTGCTGCTAAAAGAAATATTTGTGCTGGTTTAATTTTAAAGTTATAAAGCTATAAATATTACACCTGTGACATCACCAGCCCCCCATTAACGTCCAAATTGCATCAAAAGCACCTCATTCGTTTGTGCTGCGTTTGTGCTGGTTTGTGCTGCTAAAAGAAATATTTGTGCTGGTTTAATTCTCGAGTTATAGGCTAAATAATATGTAAAGTGATGACACTTCAATAATTCACCACCATCAATAATTTTAATGTCAAAACTTATGTGATAAACCTATTCTCTCTATGTGACTTCTTTATGAGGGGAATCTTTATTTTAAGCCATGTTTCCATGTGGACCCCAGTCCGAGATGCAGAAAAGGGGTGGGGACCTGTTGACTGTAAGCAGTCATTTTCAGACAGCAGTTCTTCCCAACCCCCAAAATTTCTTTTCCAGGTAAAAATATAACTAAAATAACAGTAACATAACCTATTTTCAAGATTTTAGACTTTGTCACTTAATGAAAAGTCTCTAGTAGACTCAACATCAGTGATAAAATACAGAAAATATTATATGAAAAATGCAATGTATGTTTGATTTGTCATGCAGTTTAATGGGGATCAGCAAATTGTTTGCTGTGGGAAATTTATCAAGTTTTCATGGTCATTGCTTGGGGCAATGTATTCCCATATGTGTATCACTGTAATGACACTAGAAAGAAGTAATATCCTTAGATCATTAACATTGTTAGCAAAAATTTACTGCAGCATCCACTTACAAAACACAAAAATATATAACCCTCACCATATAACGTCATATTAGTCATTCAGGTTATACTTATTTATCCATCTGTCTCCCTGTGCAACTTGCTGTCAGTTCTGTTAGGTCTTCACACATCTTCATAGATTACACATTTATACTTTCCACCATGCTGCCCTGCATATTTATTGTATTAAGATGCACTGTCTTGTCTAATAACACTGCACTCATTCATTTTGTACTTTACTTTGTACCCTTTCACTAGATAGCATGCTGCACCAAAACCCTGGCAGAATGTCATTCTGCTCCACTATACACCACATTACCACATTATGAATACCTACATTTTAATTATGCTCACTGGCCAGTAAATTGGGCTTCAACAATCCAAGGCATGATAAAAAAATTTTTTTTATGCAACCTTTATTTAATAAAAAAAAAAAAAAAAAAAAAAAAAAAAGAACATTGTCCCAGCAACAAAAAGTTCATTGTCACGTTTGAGGGTCTGAGCATACTTTTCTTTTGTCCTCTCCTCAGGCGACTGTTGACAAAAAAGGAAAGTGTTTTTATAACACAAACACATAATTCTCATTTCAAGGTAATTTATTGCTTCTAATAAAACCCTGTAATAGTCCTGTGAGAATTTAAATCATATTAATGACATTTAAAACAAGACTGGACAGTTCTGTGAAAAATATAAAACAAACATATGCTGTACATATATATTAATAGACACGTGGAACAAAAAAAAACCTGAAAATGATTGCATCAAAAATAACTGATGTTCTTTTACATAGATGCCGAAGCTGCCAATTTGTAACAAGGATGATGTCATAAAACTCATCCAAGCTGCTAGGGATACAATTGTCAGAGCACAGTGTATTGCCCACCCCTCTGAAAAGGTGTGGACAGAACTTAGTGAACAGCTTGGTGGAAAAATGACTCCTAAAAGCTTGTACACATTCGTCAAGATGGATCGACACAACATTTGGCAAAGCCTAGGTATACAAGTAAATGAGGACAGTGACAGCTCTGATTCTGATAAACATTCCACACAAAAGACAAATAACATCAACTTTGAACTTACCATCCCCTTTCAAGAGTGGACTGACATCTGGCAAGAAGAAGCAGTCTACAAGAACAAAGCTGCACAGTCAAATGAAAGAACTTACACCATCTTGAAACATGGCACATGGTCTAATGTCCTAAATGAAAAGATCTGGAACATGACCAAATTAGCCTGCACACTTAGATTTAAAAGAGCAAAAGTGTACCCACAGAGTGCATCTAAGTGCATTGACATCGCTGGCCACTGTACTGAGTGCAATGCAAAATTGTGCATTTCCAGTGAAAGTCTACCAGAGGTGAGCACACCAGCAGTGCTAAAATGCAGAATAGATAACATTGATGAAAGTCTTCATACTGGGAAGGCAAAACGCATGCTATCTGGAGAGAAAAGACTGCAGGTCTCTAAAGAACTCTGGGAGGGTAAAAAACTGCCACATGTGTGGCGAGCCGCAGAGGCTTACAAAATAATGGCACTCGGTGACCCAGAGCCTAGCCACCTACCAAGCCTGAATACATTAAGAAAAGCAAAACAAGAGAGAGGGGATAAGGAGTTAGGACACAAAGACCCCATCCTTTCCCTTCATCTGATAAAATACAGTGTGCCTCATAGGGGCAGTATTCATGACATAGGCCTTGACAAATTTTTTTGCCATTATTGGACCCCCTCTCAACTACTAGTCTACAAAACATTAGTAAAGACTCAAGGTTCAAGTGTAAGTTTTGATGCTACAGGTACAGTAGTCAAAAGGCTCACTAGACCAACAGAAACATCAGGACATATATTTTTGTATCAAGGAGTTCTGTCCTCACATGGAGATACTTCTGTTCATATCCCAGTGGTGCAAATGCTGTCTGAGCGGCATGACATTAATGCCATATCAAACTGGCTCTCTGAATGGCTAAGAGCAGGAGCATCTGTACCAAAAGAAGTTGTTTCTGATTTCTCCCTTGCATTGCTGGGTGGTCTTGTTAAGGCCTTTACTCCTTACTCTGATTTGAAGACCTATATAAATGAGTGTTTTGGTGTACTAAACAGCTGGAAGTCAACAAAACTGCCTCCTTGCTTCATCAGAGTAGATGTTGCACACTGCATAAAGATGATTAGTCAATGGGAATGTCTCCATAAGAAAGCAAGGCGGGTTAAAGATTTTTATCTAAGAGCCATGGCACAGCTTCTTCAGTCTGTGACAATCCAGGATGCAAGGCAGCTCATACACTCTATTGCAATTGTTGCACTGAGTGAGTCTGAGGGTAATGACAAAAAGGGCATGCCTGTCATCTCAGAGATTTGCAAAACAAATCTGAAAAAAAGAATTGCTGATGGATACGATCCACTCACATGCACTGATGACAGTCTGGACACAGTGAAGACTCAGGAGCCTGTGACAGAATGTACCACTGATGTTAAGAAGTGGGTGATTGACATCTGCGAGGAAAGCAAGATTCTGGCTGTTCACGACGGTGATCGGGATAATTTACATTTTCTTCCAGAATTTATTCCCCATCTAATAAGACTAGGTTCTTATCTACCTCTCTGGACAGGTGTAATGGTTCCACTTTTCAAAAGTGACAGCATCACAGCAAGCTCTGCCCATGCTGAAGCTGAATTCAAAAATTTGAAGTACGGCCTCTTCAAACATGAAAGTTTGCCAATTCGAGTAGACCGCTTCATCACTCGACACCTTGGGTTCATTGAAGGGACCATGAGACTTTCTTCAGCAGCCACATCTGCAAATAATGAGAAAACAATATCAAAGTCAAATGAATGTGGACATCCTGCAAACATGAAAGATCAGTTGATTCAGGAGAACAAACAAATACAGCAGTCTACAGAAGACTTAATGGAACAGGAGTCTCCGATTGAAAATTGGAGAGGCCTTGGTCTGCCATTGAAAAAGAGAAAATCATCATACCTTGTACACTGTCCAGAGTGGCTACATGTTGATTCATCTCTTAAAAAACAAAGAACCCAAATTGGTGTTTTAAAAAATGGCAATTACTCTGCAAAACAGCCCATTAAAGTAGACAAAACACTTGTGAGCGTGATCAATACCTGTGCCTTTGACTCCTTCTGCCAGTGTCTCTGCTGTGCCTTCTGTGACAGTGAAAATTTTAGCTCCTATGTAACTGAACAGCAAGACAATGTTGAATTGTTCAATTTGGTTAAGACCACAACCATAAGAGGAGTACAACAGGGTGTGTACAAACAGAGGGCAAAATTGTTGTTAGACATATTTAACTCTGTTCAACTTAAGTCAGGTGTGGAGCAGGTAAATGCAGAATGCAACATCGCTCACTTTATCACCTCAACAATGAAGCATACGCCAAGTGTCACAAGCAAAAGTCAGTGCTCCTCTCCATACTGCAGCCGTAGTTTGGTACGCTCAAGAGAAATTCCTCTGATTCCAGTCAATGTCGATATTTTAAATACAGAAGGAATGAGAGGGCTTCAGGCTGCACTTGAAGCAGGTCTGAGGCTGGAGCCATCAAAATGTCTTCAGCCACTGAAGTCTCCTGAAAAGTGTCCAGACAGTTTAAAAACAGAACATCCATCAGCACTGAAATTTATGTGCAATGGTTTGGTCACGCACAGTTATGCAAGTGGTCCAGCACTGTACATTGAAACAGCAGCAGAATGCAGTTTCCCACTAAGTGAATTCCCCATCAACATTAGTCTGAGCAAAGACTCGTTCACACTCAGAGGCATTGTGGCATTTCTCCCAGGGCCAAAAGACACTCTTGGACACTATGTGGCCTACTGCAGGAGGTCATACTTTGTCTGGGAGCGATATGATGACTTTTGTAATCGCGTCATGACAGCCCCTGAAAACACAAAAATTCAACCACATGTTGTATTTTATACAAAGGACTGATAGTCTTTACTTTTATGGCTGGATGCCATAAAAAAAATGATCAGTCATCAATTGTGAACTAGATTGTTTAACCTACAATGTTTCTATTTTGTATCACATGTTTACGTTCTGTCTTTAACAATTTTGTAATTAATTAATTGTAACTGTTTTTACATTCATACTAAACATAACCCACTTCTTGATATTCTGTGTCTTGCATTTCAATTAGTATTGCATTCATCATTGGTGAGTGACATCTACTGAATACACTACCTGTCAAAAGTTGACACACACCTACTGACGCCACTGGACCAATATTTGTAGAATTAAACCAGCACAAATATTTCTTTTAGCAGCACAAACCAGCACAAACGCAGCACAAACGAATGAGATGCTTTTGATGCAATTTGGACGTTAATGGGGGGCTGGTGATGTCACAGGTGTAATATTTATAGCTTTATAACTTTAAAATTAAACCAGCACAAATGTTTCTTTTAGCAGCACAAACCAGCACAAACGCAGCACAAACGAATGAGATGCTTTTGATGCAATTTGGACGTTAATGGGGGGCTGGTGATGTCACAGGTGTAATATTTATAGCTTTATAACTTTAAAATTAAACCAGCACAAATGTTTCTTTTAGCAGCACAAACCAGCACAAACGCAGCACAAACGAATGAGGTGCTTTTGATGCAATTTGGACGTTAATGGGGGGCTGGTGATGTCACAGGTGTAATATTTATAGCTTTATAACTTTAAAATTAAACCAGCACAAATATTTCTTTTAGCAGCACAAACCAGCACAAACGCAGCACAAACGAATGAGGTGCTTTTGGTGCAATTTGGACGTTAATGGGGGGGCTGGTGACGTCACGGGTGTAATATTTATAGCGTAATAACTTGAGAATTAAAAAAGCACAAATGTTTCTTTTAGCAGCACAAACCAGCACAAACGAAGCACAAACGAATGAGATGCTTTTGGTGCAATTTGGGCTCTGATGGGGGGCTGAGTGACGTCACGGGTAATAAAATATAATACTTAATTTCTCTAAAACGGTGCCAGCACAAACGATGATTCCTACGGCACAAACCAGCACAAACGCAGCACAAACGAATAATAATATTTATATTCCATTTCTGACCACATGGGGGGCCAGCTTCACGGAGGTACCTCAGCATCCCTCTACAGCACTGGAATGAACACGTTGTTAATGGTTTATGTTATTTTGTCCAGCTCTTTGTAGGGTGTAATACCTACATTCTGCCACACGATGCCGCCAAACCCCTCAAACCCTGACTAACTTTCACAAGTTGCTGTATGAACGCGTTCCTTCTCTGTAATATAGAGGATTTAAATACACTATATGGCCAAAATTATTTGGACACTAGGCCATAAGCTTCCCTAAACTGTTGCTGCAAAGTTGGAAGCATCTCATTTCCTTTATATATTGATTTATTACACTTGTTAGCAACTGTTGTGGCTGAAACACATGACTTGTAAGGGATGTTCCAATACTTTTGTTCACTTACTGTAGTTTATAGTATATTTTGGAATATGCATTTATGCACATTTAAAAGCTCAGAGCCTGCCCTGGAGTAAGAGGCAACATGGGGCCACGTCCCTAACCTTTATCTGCTGAGCTCTGTGCTGGGATTCCTTTAGATTTGTGAGCTTGCTCGGCTGCGAGCGCCTGCCAAATGAATAAGTGCAACGTAAATAATTATGTGAGGTTCGACTGTGCAGGGAAAAACGCTGCCTTATTAAGTCACAGAAGGAAAACTGTGTTTACACACAGCACATCCTCTTCAGGCTTAAACACACACACACACACACAAACCAGTGTAAACACACTCGTACACTACTGCAGACGTAAAGACCAAACATCTCCCATGTGTTCTCACTCTAATGCATGCAGCAGTGTGAGGCACAAATTCCCACAGACATAGTGTATGTGCTGTAGTATCTCCTCCTCCTCAAGCAGCTCCAGTGTAAATTCCACTCTATGTATTTTGGCACTTACAGAAGGTTCTTCACTACACTTAGGACCATGTGGTAGATTTTGGATGTTTCTCAGAAGCATCACGTGTTCCTCACCTTCCTCGTCGTTCCCATCCCAGTTCCTCCGGTTGTTTCCTGGCTCCGGGCCCAGGAACATGCTGGGAGGCGCCTCAGAGGAGGACCCAAAAACTCACAGAGTCCAAACACAGTCCCGCTGTGAGAGACTCGCTGTGAGAGACTCGCTGTGAGAGACTCGCTGTGAGGCTCCTTCAGCTCCACTGTAGACCTGAACATCAGATCTCCAGCGTTACTCATCTGACCTTCCTTCAGAAGCAGCGTCAGACCAGGTGAGTAGCAGCTCGTTATCTCCTGGTTACCATCTAATCTATTAACTGTCTAAAAGTATGTGGACACCTTGGACACCTGTGGCTATAACAGTCTCTACTCTTTGGAGTGCCTCAGTGAGCTTTGCACATTTAGCCAAAAGAGCGTTCGTAATCTTTGACAAGAAGACCTGACTCATGGTCAGCATTCCAGTTCATCCTAAGGCTGTTAAATAGGGTTGACAGTGTATCCATAGACCTCACTTTGTGCACATAGGCCTTCCCTAAACTGTTGTCACAAAGTTGGAAGCATATTTATTTTATATAATTGATGTGAGTGCTGGGTGTGGCTGAAGCACCTGAACTCCATAATTAGGAGTACCGGATAATTAGAGGTACCTGACCACATGTACATATGTATCTTGTAATATCGCGGCCCTCCTTAGCTAGCGTGAGTGTTGTGCATCCCGCGGAGGTGGAAATGTACTAGCGCACTCCAAAGAGCTGTAGCGTACCGAGAGTCAATCCACCAGCAAGTGACAACCAAGCTCTTAAAGAAGAAGAACAAAACCAGTATAACAGGTAAAAAGAGGACTACCACTCCGAACTGCTTCAAAACCAGCCGGGAATCACGGTACAAACATTTAGTGCTTCTGTACACGTGTATCTGTATATATGATCAATACAACATAATAGAACTTCTGGAACAGAAGAGAATAGAACAAAACAGAATAGAACAGAAAAGAACAGAACAGAATAGAACACAATAGAACAGAACAAAACAGAAAAGAATTAATAGAATACAATAAAAACAATAGAAAAGAACAGAGCAGAACAGAACAGAACAAAATAGAATAAATAAAATTTAAACAGAAAAGAAGAACAAAATACAATAGAATAGATTTATTTATTCTATTTGGTTCTGTTCTATTCTGTTCTGCTCTGCTCTGTTCTATTCTGTTTTTATTTTATTCTATTAATTATTTTATGTTCTGTTCTGTTGTACTTTGTTCTGTTCTGTTCTGTTCTTTTCTGTTCTATTCGGTTCTATTCGGTTCTGTTCTTTTCCAGAAGTTCTGTTCTGTTCTATTCTGTTCTATTTTGTTCTGTTCTGTTCTGCTCTATTCTATTTTAATTTATTCTACTGTATTCTGTTCTATTCTACTCTATTGTATTCTATTCTATTCTGTTGTCCTATTCTGCTCTATTCTATTTCATTCTATTCTGTTCTGTTCTATTATGTTCTTTTCTGCTCTATTCTATTTTATTTTATTCTATTTTGTTCTGTTCTATTCTATTCTATTATGTTATGTTATGTTATATTCTGTTCTATTCATTCTATTCTGCTCTTCTTTTCTGTTTAATTCTATTTATTCTTTTCTATTCTGTTGTATTTTATTATGCTCTGCTCTATTCTATTCATTTCTTTTCTATTAGTTTCTATTAGATTCTATTCAATTCTGTTTTATTTTATTCTTTAATGTACTATTCTATTCTTTTAGGTTCTGTTCTGTTATATTCTGCTCTGATCTCTTCTATTCTATTCTCATCTATTGAGTTCTTCCTCTAAAGGCTTGTACCACTTACAGAGGATTATAATGATTGAGTGAATGATCAAGTCTGTGTTACACCGTGATTGATTGCGCCCCCTGGAGGCGGCGCTCCTGCCTCACACCCCTTGTTTCTGGGGGAGTGTCGGACCCACCCAACTCCTCACTGACACTTAACCTGTGTCCCCGGGTCTCTGACCTGTGCTCTATACGTGTATGTATAGGAAGCATGACAATCAAGGCTTTCATCTCATTGTTTTAGTGCTAACTGCTGTATAAAATGATGTAAGGTAAATTGAAATTGTGCCAACAGTTTGGGGAAGTCCCTTGCATGATTACATCTCTGAGGAGGATGCCCTGGTAAACACTCAACCCAACTCAACACTTCTTTGTGAGCCAGGACTTCTCTTCCAACATCTGCCTGATCTGACCTTACTGACTCTATTGGCTGAATGGGCACAAATTCCCACAGACACACTCCAAAGTTTTATGAAAAGGCTTCCCAGAGAAGCGGATGATATTAAAGCTACAAAAGAAAAAGGGAGTGATTCAGTATAAATGCTACGTGGTTTTGAAATGGTACATAACAACCAGCTCATGCTCAGTCGTCCACATACTTTTGGCTGTATCGTTTATCTCGTCGTTCCCACAGAAGGAGGAAACTGGTCAGGACGGAGCAATGGCAGCGGTCAGTGCAGGACGTCTATCAGAGGAAGAACTAGCAGCCATCCAGGATGAACAAGTACTGAACGAGATGGTGAGAACACACACACACACACACACACACACTCACACACACACACTCACACACGTTTAGGCAGCACGCTTTGGATTCCAATACCTTTTTTGGGCTGAAACTGTTTGAGTGTGTGTTTCATTACACTGTGTGTGTGTGTGTGTGTGTGTGTGTGTGTGTGTGCGTGTGTGTGTGTGTGTGTGTCTGTGTGTCACAGCTGGACAAGGCTACAGACTTTGAGGAGAGAAGAATGATCCGGTCAGCCATGAGAGAGCTGTTAAAGAGAAAACGAGGTGGGCCCGTCAGCACTGTTAGAATTAATTAATGTGTTTCCGCCACAGCAGTCACTAACAGGTGCAATGAATTCATTATATAAAGAAATTGTGTGCTTCCAACTGTGAAGTAATAGTTTAGGGAAGGTCCTTTCTTGTTCCAGCATGGCTGTGTCCCTGTGATTGGTTTAAAGGAACTCCAGTGTCTTGCACAGAGCCCTGACCTCAACCTCACTCAAAAACTCTGGAAAGAACCGGAACAGACATACAAAGCTTGGAAATAAAATAATTATAAATAATAAATAATAATAAATAATAAAAATATAAATAAATAAAATAATAATAGTAATAATAATAAATAGTAATAATAATTATAATACTACTACTAATAATAATAATAAATGAATAATAATAATAATAATAATAATAATAACAATAATAATAACCTCAAGACACATAAAAACCATGCAGAAGGTGGATTGACTGCTGTAAATTGCTCTGGGGTGTTAGTGGGTGAATGGTTGACTGTTGTATGTAATGCCCTGTCCAGGATGTATTTCAGACCACAGACTAGTTTGGTCTGATGAATTAGATTCAGGTCCTCCGTCACACCCACCTCCTGCATGATCTCCCTTACTGTATGTATAAACCTCCACAGAGCCTCTCATCCCTCTTCTGCACACGCTCAAACCACCTCAATCTCACCTCTCTATCTCCAAAACCTCCTACCTGCAGCCCGGTGGAAACATCCATCAGACGGATTAAATAATGATGTTTGTTGTGTTTTATTTTCTTATTGTGGATGTTCTCAGAGCAGCGGGATCGAGAACGTGCGGCGCGGCAGGAGAACCTGCGCCAGTCCGGTGTGGGTCCGGTCCAGAAACCGGCCAACGATCCCGGCAACACTCAGCAACACACACACAGTGAGTTCCACTCTGGTTATTCACACACGGTACTGTACACCAGTGCTTCATAACAGTGAGAACCAGTGTGAGAACAGTGTCTGGTCCAGGGTCCTTGGACTCGTCTGTCCCCTCATTACTCACTCTGGCGTTGAAATGTCTTGAATGATCTGCCATGCCCAACTGACCTCAGACTGAGGAGAAACCACTTTCATTTATTTTATTAAATCATAAAAGGCTTTAAATAAGAATCAATTTTTCCTCTATCCATCAGTTATTCAGTTAGTCGATCGAGCGGTCAGTTTATTGTGTTGTACTGACCGTGTGTTCTCTTGTGTAGAAGCAGCTCAGGTGAAATCTGCAGGTCCATCACCGGCGGGGTCCTTCCCTAAACCCAGCAGCAGGTGAGAGTCTTAGTGAATCCTTTCAGAAAAAATGGGACAGATCATAAAGCTGAATCTTTATTTACCTGATAAAAAGTTTTTCACTGATCAGCTTCATTGTAGTTTGTAAATAGAAACATGTTTACAATTCAATAAAGTTGGGACAGTAGCGTGTTCCCCTCTGTGTTCCATCAGCGTTCCTATTAACGAGACTTTTAATAATAAGACTTAAGATTTTAAGACTGAGATTTGGGAGAATTTCTCACCGTTCTTGCTTGATTCGAGACTTGATGCTTGATGCTCAACAGTCCGTGCTTGTCGTCGTCTGGTTCTCGTCTTCATGATGCACCGCACGTTTTTAACAGGAGACAGATCTTGACTGCAAATACTTTCTGTATAGAATTGATGTACGACCTTCTATTGGTGTAATAAAGTTAAACGCGTACTGCGTTAAATGACAACAGTTTTCTGAAGTACTCCAGCAGTAGAGCGGTTTCTCATTCGGTGGATCCTTTTTTCATACACAATCACGATTCTCTCACCTGTTTCCAGTTCACCTGTTTATAATGGAACATTTTAGAAACCTGGAACTAAATACACTATACGGCCAAAAGTATTTGGACGCCTGATTGTGAGCTTGTCGGACGTCCTGTATTAAAACAGAGTGACCCTGTGTGTGATCTTTTAGCTTAAACAACAACCTTTTAAGAAGGCTTCTCACCAGGCTTTGAAGTATGCCTGTGGGAATTTGTGCAGCTTTATTATATTGAATGCTGTCTCTGTCTCTGTAGTGCGTCTCATCCAGCGGCCGGCGGGGTCAGGGTTCCCCGTGGCTCGGCTCTCGGGGGCCCGAACACCAAAGACGTCAAACAGATGCTGCTGGACTGGTGCAGAGCCAAGACTGAACCTTACGAGGTGAGAAGATCTCAGACGGTTGGGAGTCTCCTTGGACCGCTTGTCTACTAAGGGCGCGTGGCATTGTCCCTAAATCCCCACATTTATGATTCCTCTTATCTAACATCATCTCATAATCACCATCTATTATTTCTTTTTTTATTCTTATATCCTATTTCTGCATGTTTTCCTTTATCTCCCAGTCTAGTCATATCCAATTCCCCTACTGTATCTCCTGTTAGGTACACGTTTGATACAGGTTAACACACTCACAGAGAGTCAGGCACTGCTCTCTGTTATTCATCATCTCTGTGCAGTACCTCGCTCAGCCAGCTCAACCTATCGTTTCTGTCTTTAGAGATAATTCTATTTATTTATTCTACTCAAGATAGATTTGACTTTTTTTGGTTCACGAACCAGTATGTGGGTCCAAAAAGTATTTGGACAACTAAAGTAGCACAGTGGCACCTCGGTTACCATTTAAATAACTAAAAACTCTCTTTTCCAACCATATTAACCATTTATTAGCTTGAAAATGACATGTTTTCAATATTAAAATATTAAATGAATGTTTGTATAAATAAATACCAGTATAATAAAAACCATTAATTTACTAATAAAATAACCCATTTTTTATGCTGGATGCCCTTCCTGGCGCAGCCCTTCCTCAGACAGCTGATCATGCCTGTGTGGACGCCTGACCGGCTAAGTGGCCAATTTTATTTATTTTTAGCATTTACTTCCACTACCTGCTTAATTCGGTTACACTATTTGATCGAAAGTATGTGGGTGCCGCTCAGGTGGCGCAGCGGTAAGACACGCTAGCATACCAGAGCTGGGATTTTGAACACATCATATCGAACCTCAGCTCTGCCATCCGGCTGGGCTGGGCGACTATATGAACAACTCATAACTGATGCAGTTACGACCTCTACTGGCTGATTGATACACAAAGCTGATCCGCATGTGAACTCGCCTCGTGCAGGGGAAAGATGCAGTCGGCTACTGCACACGTGTCAGAGGGGGTGTGTGTCAGTCTCGCTCTCCTCGATCAGGGCGGGTGTCAGCACCAGTTGAGAGGAAGCATAACATAGCATAAAAAAGTATGTGGACACCCCTTCTAATGTTTGAATCCATGCCTGTTCACTGTTTGTGTCTGCAGGGTGTCAGAATACAGAACTTCTCGTCCAGCTGGGCGGACGGTTTGGCGTTCTGCGCGCTGGTGCACCGGTTCTTCCCCGAGGGGTTCGAGTACTGCACGCTGGACCCTTACGATCGCAGAGCCAACTTCGAGAAGGCGTTCAAAACCGCAGAGTAAGAACTTAAAGCGTGAATGTGGTCATGTACCGTACACTATATGGAGAAAAGTATTTGGACGCCCTTCTAGTGACTTAATTTATGTGTATTAACCACAATAGTTACTATTAGGTGTAATAAATCAATTATATAAAGGAAAACACATGCTTAAAACTTTGGAGCAACAGTTTAGGGAAGGTCCTGCCCTGTTCCAGCATGACTCCACCCCTGTGCTTGGTTTCAAAAGTGAGTTCTGACCTCAGCCCCACTCAACAGAGCTGCTGTTATTCTAGCTGAAGCGATCACACAGAGGTCACTCACACATTTTCGAAATGGGACATCCAACAAGCTCATGATCAGGCGTCCAAATACTTTTGGTCATAACAATAAGGGTCCTAGAACAGAGCCTTGTGGGACAACTTATTACTCTGTTGAGCTCTATAGAGGTTAACTGCAGGCTCTTCCCCTAAAGCCATACATGATGGACTTGTTTACACATGGTTAGTCCAGTACTGAAGAAATGGGCGTGGCCTTATATTGTCTAAAAAGATGCCATCCATTCAGTCTGCAATTTCCCTCTGGGATCAATAAAGTATTCTGATTCTGATTCTGATTCACTGTTTGATGTCTGTTTTACCAGTGCTTTATCCTGGTCAGGGTCACAGTGGGTCTGATTCATTAGGGAAAAGGCAGGAAACGAACTGGAAGGATGCCAGTCTATCACAGGACACACACACACACACACACACACACTTGGGACAATTTCTAGTAACAGAGGAAACCGGAGCACCCGGAGGAAACCCACACGGACACAGACAGAACATGCATGCAGAAAGGACCCAGGGAATTGAACCCAGACCCTTCTTTCTGTGAGGCCTACAGTTTAGGACAGGGTTTCTTTTTATAGGAATAAACTAAACATGACTTGATTAGATATCAGCTGATTAAAATTCTGTATTTGAGATGATTGATGAATTAAATGGAGTCACCGTTTGCCGTTGTCTGTGTGCAGGACGCTGGCCGACTGCCCTCGCCTGCTGGACGTGGACGACCTGTGTCGGATGCGGGAGCCGGACTGGAAGTGTGTGTACACCTACATACAGGAGTTCTACCGCTGTTTAGTGGAGAAAGGTCTCGTCAAGACCAAGAAGAAAACACCCTAACCAAAACACAGCACCCCACCCCACAGAAATACAGACGGTGAGTAACACGGCAAACATGGATCTACATATGGTATGTGGACAAAAGTATTGGGACGCCCTGTCTGAAAATACTATATATGTATAAGTAAATAAAAAAAAATACTGAAGTCCTTGGCACAATTGACACGTTTCTGCTAGAATGGTCAGGACCCCCACAGGACCACCACAGAGCAGGTATTATTTAGGTGGTGGATCATTCTCAGCACTGCAGTGACACTGACATGGTGCTGGTGTGTTAGTGTGTGTTGTGCTGGTATGAGTGGATCAGTCCACTCACTGTCCACTCTAGTAGACACTCCTACCTAGTCGGTCCACCTTGTAGATGTAAAGTCAGAGACGATCGCTCATCTATTGCTGCTGTTTGAGTTGGTCATCTTCTAGACCTTCATCAGTGGTCACAGGACGCTGCCCACGGGGCGCTGTCGGCTGGATATGTTTGGTTGGTGGACTATTCTCAGTCCAGCAGTAACAGTGAGGTGTTTAAAAACTCCAGCAGCGCTGATGTGTCTGATCCACTCGTACCAGCACAACACACACTAACACACCACCACCATGTCAGTGTCACTGCAGTGCTGAGAATCATCCACCATCTAAATAATACCTGCTCTGTGGGGGTCCTGTGGAGGTTCTGACCATTAAAGAACAGAGTAAAACTACAGTCAGTAATTGTAGAACTACAAGTGCTTCTATATGGTAAGTGGAGCTGATAAAATGGAAAAAATGTCGTATCATTTTATATACGAAATTATATCTTATATATACAGTGTATCACAAAAGTGAGTACACCCCTCACATTTCTGCAAATATTTTATTATATCTTTTCATGGGACGACACTATAGACATGAAACTTGGATATAATTTAGAGTAGTCAGTGTACAGCTTGTATAGCAGTGTAGATTTACTGTCTTCTGAAAATAACTCAACACACAGCCATTAATGTCTAAATGGCTGGCAACATAAGTGAGTACACCCCACAGTGAACATGTCCAAATTGTGCCCAAAGTGTCAATATTTTGTGTGACCACCATTATTATCACTGCCTTAACCCTCCTGGGCATGGAATTCACCAGAGCTGCACAGGTTGCTACTGGAATCCTCTTCCACTCCTCCATGATGACATCACGGAGCTGGTGGATGTTAGACACCTTGAACTCCTCCACCTTCCACTTGAGGATGTGCCACAGGTGCTCAATTGGGTTTAGTCCATCACCTTTACCTTCAGCTTCCTCAGCAAGGCAGTTGTCATCTTGGAGGTTGTGTTTGGGGTCGTTATCCTGTTGGAAAACTGCCATGAGGCCCAGTTTTCGAAGGGAGGGGATCATGCTCTGTTTCAGAATGTCACAGTACATGTTGGAATTCATGTTTCCCTCAATGAACCGCAGCTCCCCAGGGCCAGCAACACTCATGCAGCCCAAGACCATGATGCTACCACCACCATGCTTGACTGTAGGCAAGATACAGTTGTCTTGGTACTTCTCACCAGGGCGCCGCCACACATGCTGGACACCATCTGAGCCAAACAAGTTTATCTTGGTCTCGTCAGACCACAGGGCATTCCAGTAATCCATGTTCTTGGACTGCTTGTCTTCAGCAAACTGTTTGCTGGCTTTCTTGTGCGTCAGCTTCCTTCTGGGATGACGACCATGCAGACCAAGTTGATGCAGTGTGCGGCGTATGGTCTGAGCACTGACAGGCTGACCTCCCACGTCTTCAACCTCTGCAGCAATGCTGGCAGCACTCATGTGTCTATTTTTTAAAGCCAACCTCTGGATATGACGCCAAACACGTGGACTCAACTTCTTTGGTCGACCCTGGCGAAGCCTGTTCCGAGTGGAACCTGTCCTGGAAAACTGCTGTATGACCTTGGCCACCATGCTGTAGCTCAGTTTCAGGGTGTTAGCAATCTTCTTATAGCCCAGGCCATCTTTGTGGAGAGCAACAATTCTATTTCTCACATCCTCAGAGAGTTCTTAGCCATGAGGTGCCATGTTGAATATCCAGTGGCCAGTATGAGAGAATTGTACCCAAAACACCAAATTTAACAGCCCTGCTCCCCATTTACACCTGGGATTTTGACACATGACACCAGGGAGGGACAACGACACATTTGGGCACAATTTGGACATGTTCACTGTGGGGTGTACTCACTTATGTTGCCAGCCATTTAGACATTAATGGCTGTGTGTTGAGTTATTTTCAGAAGACAGTAAATCTACACTGCTATACAAGCTGTACACTGACTACTCTAAATTATATCCAAGTTTCATGTCTATAGTGTTGTCCCATGAAAAGATATAATGAAATATTTGCAGAAATGTGAGGGGTGTACTCACTTTTGTGATACACTGTATATAAAAAATGCAAGAAAATGTTGGGGATAGCTGGTTCAGGCAAAATCGTGCAGTGTGTGTGTGTGTGCACGGTTGAATGACTTTTTATGGTCCTGTTGCTCTCCGTTTGTTAGAATCACTTCACTTATTAAGGACGTCGGAGCTGAACTGAGGTTCGGATTTATCTGAAGGTTAAAAATATCCAGCCGCCCCGTCAGTCTACAAGAGCCTCATATTTCTTCATCCAAACTATTCGCTGGTTCCACTTGGGGTGGGGGGTTGTGTTTTTTTGGAAGGGGTGTGTTTATACATCTTATAAGAACTGTTCTAAGTGCAGTTCAGATTTGGTTATTTCTCCTTTTAAGGTGGAACCCTGAGGATCATCTGAGACGCGGTAGCTCTCGAGTTCAAATCTCAGCTCTGCTATCGGCCGGCCGGGCGCCTACACAGACACGTGATTGGTTTTGTGTCTGTACTGGGAGGGTTGACGGCTGAACAGGGATCTTTGTCGCTGGGGTCGGTCGAGGTGCCTGCACAGGGTGGCTCTCTGTACACGGTAAAGCACTCTGTAAGACTCCGCCCCTGACAGGTGAAAAGAAGTGGTCTGTGACGGCATGTGTGTCAGAAGAACATCGGCCCTCCTCAAATAGGTGTGGCGGTGGCAGTACCCAACAGAGGTGGTACTCAACAAAGAAGCTCCAATTGGCCACGTCTGGATTGGGTGAAACAAGCCTCAAAATAATAGCTGCCACTGTTGGGCCCCTGAGCAAGGCCCTAACCCTTGTTAGTTTGACCTACATCACTTTAGGTGGTAAATGTGAATGCTTTCATGTTCTTAACACACTGTAAAGTCAAATGAATGTGGACACTAATCAGTATGTTCCTGGTTCAAGTCCCACCCCTGCCAACCTGTCGCTGTTGGGCCTCTGAGCAAGGCCCTCAATGCTCAGTTGCTCAGACTGTATTCATCACAGTTGCACTTTGGATGGAAGTTTGTGCTAAATGCTGTAACTGTGAGTTTTTACAAGATTTCGGAGTGTCTGTAGGAATTTGTGCCCTATTGGGATCAGTCACTGATTTTGGACATGGAAGCCTGCCTCGTCACAGACGTTCCAATTCATCCCAAAGCCGTTCAAACCACACTGACCACCTGACACCCACGTTCTTCTGTTTTCTGTGTTCTCAGGTCCGGTTCAGGAAAGTGAAGAGGCAGAGATTCAGGAGGGTGAAAAGAGCGTCTCACTTCAAGAAATTCTGCAGGACAGCGTGCACACACACACACACACACACACACACACACACACACACACACCACACACACTCAGGGACAGGGAGACTTTCAGTCCTGCTTCAGTCCTCAAGGAGTCACGCTGTGTTTGCAGGAGCCTCGGGATGATGCTGAATAAATAATAATAACATTCATACATTGTCTGTTTTACCACCTGGTCAGGGTCGCAGTGGGTCTGATTCACTGGGCAAATGCAGGAAACACCCTTAAAAGGTCACCAGTTCATCACAGGACACACACACACACACACACACACCTGACTGCACGCCTTTGGACTGTAGGAGGAAACCAAAGCACCCGTAGAAAACCCATGCAGACACAGAGAGAACATTTCCAAAAAAGCCAGAAAAAACCCTAGCTTCCTGGCTGGGGAATCGAACCCAGGCCCTTCTTCATGTGATGTGATTT